>NW_027014248.1:0-5000 GCF_036934945.1 Oncorhynchus masou masou | reverse complement strand
ACTATATACAGTGGACCATACATCAGGGTGGTCAGTGTCCTGTCCCCTCTGTTACTATATACTGTGGACCATACACCAGGGTGGTCAGTGTCCTGTCCACTCTGTTACTATATACAGTGGACCATACATCAGGGTGGTCAGTGTCCTGTCCCCTCTGTTACTATATACAGTGGACCATACATCAGGGTGGTCAGTGTCCTGTCCACTCTGTGACTATATACAGTGGACCGTGTATCTGGGTGGTCAGTGTCCTGTCAGCTCTGTTACTATATACAGTGGACCATACATCAGGGTGGTCAGTGTCCTGTCCACTCTGTTACTATATACAGTGGACCATACATCAGGGTGGTCAGTGTCCTGTCCACTCTGTTACTATATACAGTGGACCATACATCAGGGTGGTCAGTGTCCTGTCCCCTCTGTTACTATATACACTGGACCATACATCAGGGTGGTCAGTGTCCTGTCCCCCTCTGTTACTATATACAGTGGACCATACATCAGGGTGGTCAGTGTCCTGTCCCCTCTGTTACTATATACAGTGGACCGTACATCAGGGTGGTCAGTGTCCTGTCCCCTCTGTTACTATATACAGTGGACCGTACATCAGGGTGGTCAGTGTCCTGTCCACTCTGTTACTATATACAGTGGACCATACATCAGGGTGGTCAGTGTCCTGTCCCCTCTGTGACTATATACAGTGGACCATACATCAGGGTGGTCAGTGTCCTGTCCACTCTGTTACTATATACAGTGGACCGTACATCAGGGGTGGTCAGTGTCCTGTCAGCTCTGTTACTATATACAGTGGACCATACATCAGGGTGGTCAGTGTCCTGTCCACTCTGTTACTATATACAGTGGACCATACATCAGGGTGGTCAGTGTCCTGTCCCCTCTGTTACTATATACAGTGGACCATACATCAGGTTTGTTCCTGTCCTGTCCCCTCTGTTACTATATACAGTGGACCATACATCAGGGTGGTCAGTGTCCAGTCCACTCTGTTACTATATACAGTGGACCATACATCAGGGTGGTCAGTGTCCTGTCCCCTCTGTTACTATATACAGTGGACCATACATCAGGGTGGTCAGTGTCCTGTCCCCTCTGTTACTATATACAGTGGACCATACATCAGGGTGGTCAGTGTCCTGTCAGCTCTGTTACTATATACAGTGGACCATACATCAGGGTGGTCAGTGTCCTGTCCCCTCTGTTACTATATACAGTGGACCATACATCAGGGTGGTCAGTGTCCTGTCCCCTCTGTTACTATATACAGTGGACCGTACGGTGCCGTTCGTTTGCCACCACACACCAGTACAACGACACACGATCGCGGTGGTATTATATGAAAGCATTGAAGGGTGAAAATAATGAGTATTATTCTGAGTTAAATGGGAGACATTTGTATTGCAGTTATGTTTGCCTCATTATGTTATGGAAGAGCATGAGAGAATGATGTGGATATATAAAAAAAGAAGATATTAGTTCTATGATTTTCAATGCAAATGTGACAACGTGTGCTGCTAAGAAAAATTCACCATCTGGTCCAGGCTAGAGTCTATTGCAGGTGTTTAAATGCTTGGTGGCTTTCCACAAACCGGAATTTAAATTATCTGTGTTGCCGCTCAGCGCTCGGCTAGCCTGACAGATTTGTAATGATACATGAATCTAAATTGTCTGTGTTGTAGCTCAGCGCTAGGCTAGGCTAGCCTGACAGATTTGTAATGATACATGAATCTAAATTGTTTGTGTTGCTGCTCAGCGCTAGGCTAGGCTAGCCTGACAGATTGTAATGATACATGAATCTAAATTGTCTGTGTTGCCGCTCAGCGCTAGGCTAGCCTGACATATTGTAATGATACATGAATCTAAATTGTCTGTGTTTGCCGCTCAGCGCTAGGCTAGCCTGACAGATTTGTAATGATACATGAATCTAAATGATCTGTGTTGCCGCTCAGCGCTAGGCTAGCCTGACATATTGTAATGATACATGAATCTAAATGATCTGTGTTGCCGCTCAGCGCTAGGCTAGCCTGACATATTGTAATGATACATGAATCTAAATTGTCTGTGTTGTAGCTCAGCGCTAGGCTAGCCTGACAGATTGTAATGATACATGAATCTAAATTGTCTGTGTTGTAGCTCAGCGCTAGGCTAGCCTGACATATTGTAGTGATACATGAATCTAAATGATCTGTGTTGCCGCTCAGCGCTAGGCTAGCCTGACATATTGTAATGATACATGAATCTAAATGATCTGTGTTGCCGCTCAGCGCTAGGCTAGCCTGACATATTGTAATGATACATGAATCTAAATTGTCTGTGTTGTAGCTCAGCGCTAGGCTAGCCTGACATATTGTAATTATACATAAATCTAAATGATCTGTGTTGCCGCTCAGCGCTAGGCTAGCCTGACAGATTTGTAATGATACATGAATCTAAATTGTCTGTGTTGTAGCTCAGCGCTAGGCTAGCCTGACATATTGTAATGATACATGAATCTAAATGATCTGTGTTGCCGCTCAGCGCTAGGCTAGCCTGACAGATTTGTAATGATACATGAATCTAAATTGTCTGTGTTGTAGCTCAGCGCTAGGCTAGCCTGACATATTGTAATTATACATAAATCTAAATGATCTGTGTTGCCGCTCAGCGCTAGGCTAGCCTGACAGATTTGTAATGATACATGAATCTAAATTGTCTGTGTTACAGCTCAGCGCTAGGCTAGCCTGACATATTGTAATAATACATGAATCTAAATGATCTGTGTTGCCGCTCAGCGCTAGGCTAGCCTGACATATTGTAATGATACATGAATCTAAATTATCTGTGTTGCTGCTCAGCGCTAGCATGACATATTGTAATGATACATGAATCTAAATGATCTGTGTTGCCGCTCAGCGCTAGGCTAGCCTGACAGATTTGTAATGACACATGACACACAGTAATTCCATATTAGGCGCTGGCAAGAAGCAATTACATTAGAAAGTCTTGTCGTGCCAAACCATCTGGCTTTTATGCAAGTTTAATAGCCAACCCGCCGATGCCTAATGGACTGCATGCTGCGTCGAAGCAATTACTGCACACGGAGAGATGTATGGCTGATGCAAAGGATTTGACAAGACGCGTAGTTGATGTAAAAAAAAACATACAAAATATAAATATATTCACAGGATTTGTAGATCAATTTAATCAAATCGATTTTATGTGATCAAACGTTCCAAAAAAAACAAGTGAAGAGATTTTTTCCAAAATGCTATATCCCTAAATAGTTCAAGTGTGTATTTTATTCATCAGCAATTATCCTAATATATGTCAGAGAGTACTATTGTCAGATTTGTTATTTCTAGATTTTAGATGAGTTTAACATTATTTTCTATATTTTCTTGTAAACTGCTACATGTCCATTGTTCAGCTGGAATGGCATGTTCGTATATTTGTATATTTGACCGCGATATGTGGTTGTCTCACCGAACTCTCATACTGAAGCTCTTTACACTCGTACGACGTATACGGGTTAAAAAGAGCAGAGCAGATGTGGACACTGATACGCGGCTGAATTGAAACACAGTGGCTGTGACAGTAAGGCGCTGTACGTGACATCAGGGCTCCGGCTCTGCGCTCCGCGGCGCTGGGTGTTAAGTGGTTCTGACTGACAGACGTTCTGAATTTGAGCACCTCGCTAAAATAAGTTGCCCCCCCGCCCGCCCCCCTCCGCTATTTGGGCGACCTTTGTAAATTGTTTTGTTGTCTAAGTGAGCTGTAAATGAAAAGGACCCGATGTATTTTTGAAAGATGAGACGTTGAGAATTATAGTAAGTACGGCTTTGATATCATAAAAGAAAAGCCAAACGCGCGTGTTTTTGCACTTTACATTTCCATATCATAAAACTCGTAATATACATCGTCAACGTTTCTGATCACTGTGTTTGATGTACAGTGACCTGATGACATGGCGGAATACCCTGGGTTGTTCTGAACAGAATAAACCCATGTTTGTGGAATTGTAAAGAAATGTGGCCGGGAACGGGTCTGGTGAACACGTGACACTGTTCTACACGCACTAAAATCCGATCTGATCCTCTGATTTGTTTTGTTATTAAAGCCGAACACTCTGAAGATGTTTATGTTGTTGTTGCTGTTGCCGTGTTGGCAACCAAACACACTTTCAAACGATGCCCACCTGACCAGGATTGGAATATATAATGGACTGGGCATTTTTTTTTTCGGAATGCGGAAAAACAACTACAGTAATTGTGTGATGGCGAGGATGCAGGGCTGTGTTCCGAACAAAACAACTACATGTTTGCTTGTTCTAGTTCCTCGAGGTGGCACAGATAGGAGAGCTCAGAATAGACTCTTCTATGAGTCATAAAAGTGTCGGAACTGGGCACACTTTGCACACACACTTCGCCCAAACTCTTGTAATTCGTTTGTTGTCCACTGTTGCACCTCCCCACATTTTCCCACGATTACTTTTCTAATGTTACTGAATGTATCCGTAGTATTTATTACATTTTGTGAGGCGGTAAAAAGTGAAATAAATGTCAAATGCTGAATGTGAAATGTATTCATCCCGGTATACATTGTGAAAGACCAAGGATTGGCGTAAGAGGAGATGGCTGACGTTTTATGAGCTCCTAGCCAATTGTGCTATTGTGTTTCTTCATTATTTGTATGTTTTATTTGTAATAAAAAAATCTCTATATATATTATATATTTTATTACTTCAGTTTTATTTGAATAAATACTTTTTAAACACATATCTTTTTTTTAAACTGCAATGTTGTTAAGTAAGCATTTCAATGTTGTTAAGTAGCATTTCAATGTTGTTAAGTAAGCATTTCAATGCTGTTAAGTAAGCATTTCAATGTTGTTAAGTAAGCATTTCAATGTTGTTAAGTAAGCATTTCAATGGTGTTAAGTAAGCATTTCAATGGTGTTATGTAAGCATTATACAAAAACAATTAGATTTGATTTGAGTAAAAGGC
>NW_027014247.1:0-13940 GCF_036934945.1 Oncorhynchus masou masou | reverse complement strand
ATAGGGATGTCTGGGCAGTGATACTGGTACCTCTCCATGGCTCGTTTGGGTTGATTTCAGAATGTCGCTTTTGGTGATGGTACCTCACTGTTAAAACATATGCAAATGTTCTTACTTTTTCAAAGTCACTGAAAATTTTTGCAGGAATGCCAATTGACTGGCCCGATGACCCCGGGATGGCTGGGCAGTGATACTGGTACCTCTCCATGGCTCGTTTGGGTTGATTTCAGAATGTCGCTTTTTGGTGATGGTACCTCACTGTTAAAACATATTGCAAATGTTCCTTACTTTTGCAAAGTCACTGAAAATTTGTGCAGGAATGCCAAATTGACTGGCCCGATGACCTCGGGATGTCTGGGCAGTGATTATGGTACCTCTCCATCGCTCGTTAGGGTTGATTCCAGAATGTCCATTTGGTGATTTTTTCTCACTCTTTCAAAGTCACTGTGCATTTGCCATATGGTTAACTGGGCAGTCACCATCACCAATTTGTCATGCTATAAAAATCATGCAGGAATGCCAATTGACTGGCCCGATGACCTCGGGATGGCTGGGCAGTGATACTGGTACCTCTCCATGGCTCGTTTGGGTTGATTTCAGAATGTCAGGTGATGGTACCTCACTGTTAAAACATATTGCAAATGTTCCTTACTTTTGCAAAGTCACTGAAAATTTTTGCAGGAATGCCAAATTGACTGGGACCTCGGGATGTCTGGGCAGTGATACTGGTACCTCTCCATGGCTCTTTTGGGTTGATTTCAGAATGTCGCTTTTGGTGATGGTACCTCACCGCTTAAACATATTGCTAATGGACAAGAGTCACCTGCAAGTCACTGTCCATCAGTCAATTTGATATCATTCAAAGCTAACTATTGGAGGCACTGTCAGTCTCTACGCACCCCAATGATACGTCCCTCCATCCATGTTGTGTATCTGTGTGATTTAGTTTTCCTTTGAATTTTTATGGGAAAAATGACTGATTTACAGTTCATGGGGGTTGCCTAATCATATATATGAAGTTTTGGAAAGATCTGATATTTTTAACCCCTCCAAACAGCCCATGAGACACCAATTATGGCACTTCCGGTTGGCACAGGAAGCTGTAACTCAACATACATCCTCATTGGGCTATTCCATTAGAGAATCCTGAGTTTTAAGTCTTTACCATTAAAACTGACTGATTTACACAGGGTTCAATGCACTATGTCCATCAAATTGCAGGCAGTGTATGGGTATACACTTTTAGGGCGATTTGGACCACTTCCGGTTGGTCCAGGAAGCTTAGAATCGACACAGGTAGACCTTATAGTGGTCTGATGGACTGGTACCAAAGACAGGTTCATACAACATTCATAACCCATATAGACTCCAGGTTGTATTTAGTGGAGCAGCCAATATATTCCTATGGGGAGAGAAGTCAATGAACACTGTTTTTATGTAAACACCTTCTTTTGACTGTGAAGGGTTAATGTCACACGGTCAAGGATAGGCTTGGACAGATCAGGAGGACCTTAGGAACAGTCCTGTGGTTGAATTGTCTTTCTAAACCTAACGGTTCCGCCGCTGTCACCCAAAATCAAATGACGTACTGGTGAAGGCTTCATATTGGGCCTATTTTTCTCATGGTCGCCGCGCTCAGACCGAGCGAGCTACGGTCAAGCGGGGCACCTCGTTGGACTCGGCACAGTCTGGACACTATGGTCATGCCATTGTTTGTGTTGATTTCAGAATGTCCATTTGGTCATGTTTTCTCACTTTTGCAAAGTCACTGTGCATTTGCCATATGGTTAACTGGGCAGTCACCATCACCAATTTGTCATGCCATAAAAATCATGCAGGAATGCCAAATTGACTGGCCCGATGACACAGGGATGTCTGGGCAGTGATACTGGTACCTCTCCATGGCTCGTTTGGGTTGATTTCAGAATGTCGCTTTTGGTGATGGTACCTCACTGTTAAAACATATTGCAAATGTTCCTTACTTTTGCAAAGTCACTGAAAATTTTTGCAGGAATGCCAAATTGACTGGCCCGATGACCTCGGGATGGCTGGGCAGTGATACTGGTACCTCTCCATGGCTCGTTTGGGTTGATTTCAGAATGTCGCTTTTGGTGATGGTACCTCACTGTTAAAACATATTGCAAATGTTCCTTACTTTTGCAAAGTCACTGAAAATTTTTGCAGGAATGCCAAATTGACTGGCCCGATGACCTCGGGATGGCTTGGCAGTGATTCTGGTACCTCTCCATCACTCGTTAGGGTTGATTTCAGAATGTCCATTTGGTGATTTTTCTCACTTTTGCAAAGTCACTGTGCATTTGCCATATGGTTAACTGGGCAGTCACCATCACCAATTTGTCATGCCATAAAAATCATGCAGGAATGCCAAATTGACTGGCCCGATGACATAGGGATGTCTGGGCAGTGATACTGGTACCTCTCCATGGCTCGTTTGGGTTGATTTCAGAATGTCGCTTTTGGTGATGGTACCTCACTGTTAAAACATATTGCAAATGTTCCTTACTTTTGCAAAGTCACTGAAAATTTTTGCAGGAATGCCAAATTGACTGGCCCGATGACCTCGGGATGGCTGGGCAGTGATACTGGTACCTCTCCATGGCTCGTTTGGGTTGATTTCAGAATGTCGCTTTTGGTGATGGTACCTCACTGTTAAAACATATTGCAAATGTTCCTTACTTTTGCAAAGTCACTGAAAATTTGTGCAGGAATGCCAAATTGACTGGCCCGATGAACTCGGGATGGCTTGGCAGTGATTCTGGTACCTCTCCATCACTCGTTTGGGTTGATTCCAGAATGTCCATTTGGTGATTTTTCTCACTCTTTCAAAGTCACTGTGCATTTGCCATATGGTTAACTGGGCAGTCACCATCACCAATTTGTCATGCCATAAAAATCATGCAGGAATGCCAAATTGACTGGCCCGATGACATAGGGATGTCTGGGCAGTGATACTGGTACCTCTCCATCGCTCGTTTGGGTTGATTTCAGAATGTCGCTTTTGGTGATGGTACCTCACCACTTAAACATATTGCTAATGGACAAGAGTCACCTGCAAGTCACCGTCCATCAGTCAATTTGATATCATTCTGACACCAAACTGATACAAACTGACACCAAACCCACTTTTCCCAACTCATTTAGGAGCCAAGTATAACATACTTCAGAGCTGGCCCAAAATTCACAAGGCCTTCGGTACAAAACATTAAAAAACCATAAAACACATAGTTACTTTCTAGCTGCGGGGCCAGTTCGGACATTATGTGTAGTCCTATGTGAGGCGACCCGAATCCCGAGTTTCGGCCCGATAGGTCATTTGGTGTCCGAGTAAAAGCCTAATTGGTGCTGAAAATCCACTTTTTTCAATGCCTTGCTACGGGGTCCTTGAATGAGCTATCGGACCGAGATGTTGGGTTCTGTCTCTATGGGCCGAGACGGTCACAATGCACCTAGTCTTGTGTCTCTGGGACATTTCTAAATGTCGCCATTTTCGTAATGGTCAAAATGAATTGAAGTCATTGCAAATGTTCGACGCTGTTTCTCGGTCCGAGAACATTCTAGAGCGCCGTAACTCACCACGCACTATCTACCTGAGGTCTAGAACAGGATTCTAAAGTTTCGGAACTCTAGGTCTGACGGTTCTTTTTAGCTCGAACAAAGCTAACTATTGGAGGCACTGTCAGTCTCTACACACCCCAATACGTCCCTCCATCCAAGTTGTGTATCTGTGTGATTTATTTTTCCTTTGAATTTTTATGGGAAAAATGACTGATTTACAGTTCATGGGGGTTGTCTAATCACACATATGAAGTTTTGGACAGATCTGATTTTTTTAACCCTTCCAAACAGCCCCTGAGTCACCAATTATGGCACTTCCGGTTGGCACAGGAAGCTATAAATACACACATGTCTTGACTGACATAGAAACCTAGGGAATCCTGAGTTTTAAGTCTTTAAGTTGAGAATTGACTGATCTACACAGGGTTGAAAAATGCAGAGGCCTCGGCACCTTTCGAGGTGATGTACATCCAAATACCTTTTGGGTCAATCTAACCACTTCCGGTTGCTCCAGGAAGCTTAGAATCGACACAGGTAGACCTCATAGTGGTCTGATGGAATGTCATAGAAGACAGGTTCATACAGCATTCATAACCCATAAAGACCCCAGGTTGTATTTAGGGGAGCAGGCAATGTATTCCTATGGGGAGAGAAGTCAATGCACACTGTTTTTTTGTAAACACCTTCTTTTAACTGTGAAAGGTTAATGCCACACAGTCAAGGTTAGGCTTGCACAGATCGGGAGGACCTTAGGAACAGTCCTGTGTTTGAATTGTCCTTCTAAACCTAACGGTTCCGCCGCTGTCACCCAAAATCCAATGACATTGTGGTGCAGGCATCATTGTGGGCCTATTTTTCTCATGGTCGCTGCGCTCAGACCGAGCGAGCTACGGTCAAGAGGGGCACCTCGTTGGACTCGGCACGGCCTTGGGATTATGTTTATGCCATTGCCTGCTCTCTGTGTCTTTAAACACCACGCTTTGTCACTCCATCCTTGCTGTGTGTGTGTGTGAGAGCTTTTCTTTGACATCTGTTGGGAAAAATGACTGATTTACAGTTCATGGGGGTTGTCTAATCACACATATGAAGTTTTGGACAGATCTGATTTTTTTAACCCTTCCAAACAGCCCCTGAGTCACCAATTATGGCACTTCCGGTTGGCACAGGAAGCTGTAACTCAACATACATCCTCATTGGGCTATTCCATTAGAGAATCCTGAGTTTTAAGTCTTTACCATGAAAACTGACTGATTTACACAGGGTTCAATGCAATATGTCCATCAAATTGCAGGCAGTGTATGGGTATACACTTTTAGGGCGATTTGAACCACTTCCGGTTGGTCCAGGAAGCTTAGAATCGACACAGGTAGACCTTATAGTGGTCTGATGGACTGGTACCAAAGACAGGTTCATACAACATTCATAACCCATATAGACTCCAGGTTGTATTTAGTGGAGCAGCCAATATATTCCTATGGGGAGAGAAGTCAATGAACACTGTTTTTATGTAAACACCTTCTTTTGACTGTGAAGGGTTAATGTCACACGGTCAAGGATAGGCTTGGACAGATCAGGAGGACCTTAGGAACAGTCCTGTGGTTGAATTGTCTTTCTAAACCTAACGGTTCCGCCGCTGTCACCCAAAATCAAATGACGTACTGGTGAAGGCTTAATATTGGGCCTATTTTTCTCATGGTCGCCGCGCTCAGACCGAGCGAGCTACGGTCAGCGGGCGCCTCGTTGGACTCGGCACAGTCTGGACTCTATGGTGATGCCATTGTTTGTGTTGATTTCAGAATGTCCATTTGGTCATGTTTTCTCACTTTTGCAAAGTCACTGTGCATTTGCCATATGGTTAACTGGGCAGTCACCATCACCAATTTGTCATGCCATAAAAATCATGCAGGAATGCCAAATTGACTGGCCCGATGACCTCAGGATGGCTGGGCAGTGATTTTGGTACCTCTCCATCGCTCGTTTGGGTTGATTTCAGAATGTCGCTTTTGGTGATGGTACCTCACTGTTAAAACATATTGCAAATGTTCCTTACTTTTGCAAAGTCACTGAAAATTTTAGCAGGAATGCCAAATTGACTGGCCCGATGACCTCGGGATGGCTGGGCAGTGATACTGGTACCTCTCCATGGCTCGTTTGGGTTGATTTCAGAATGTCGCTTTTGGTGATGGTACCTCACTGTTAAAACATATTGCAAATGTTCCTTACTTTTGCAAAGTCACTGATAATTTGTGCAGGAATGCCAAATTGACTGGCCCGATGAAGTCGGGATGGCGTGGCAGTGATTCTGGTACCTCTCCATCACTCGTTAGGGTCGATTCCAGAATGTCCATTTGGTGATTTTTCTCACTCTTTCAAAGTCACTGTGCATTTGCCATATGGTTAACTGGGCAGTCACCATTACCAATTTGTCATGCTATAAAAATCACGCAGGAATGCCAAATTGACTGGCCCGATGACCTCAGGATGGCTGGGCAGTGATACTGGTACCTCTCCATGGCTCTTTTGGGTTGATTTCAGAATGTCGCTTTTGGTGATGGTACCTCACTGTTAAAACATATTGCAAATGTTCCTTACTTTTGCAAAGTCACTGAAAATTTGTGCAGGAATGCCAAATTGACTGGCCCGATGACCTCGGGATGGCTGGGCAGTGATACTGGTACCTCTCCATGGCTCGTTTGGGTTGATTTCAGAATGTCGCTTTTGGTGATGGTACCTCACTGTTAAAACATATTGCAAATGTTCCTTACTTTTGCAAAGTCACTGAAAATTTGTGCAGGAATGCCAAATTGACTGGCCCGATGAAGTCGGGATGGCGTGGCAGTGATTCTGGTACCTCTCCATCACTCGTTAGGGTCGATTCCAGAATGTCCATTTGGTGATTTTTCTCACTCTTTCAAAGTCACTGTGCATTTGCCATATGGTTAACTGGGCAGTCACCATTACCAATTTGTCATGCTATAAAAATCATGCAGGAATGCCAAATTGACTGGCCCGATGACCTCAGGATGTCTGGGCAGTGATACTGGTACCTCTCCATGGCTCTTTTGGGTTGATTTCAGAATGTCGCTTTTGGTGATGGTACCTCACTGTTAAAACATATTGCAAATGTTCCTTACTTTTGCAAAGTCACTGAAAATTTGTGCAGGAATGCCAAATTGACTGGCCCGATGAAGTCGGGATGGCTTGGCAGTGATTCTGGTACCTCTCCATCACTCGTTTGGGTTGATTCCAGAATGTCCATTTGGTGATTTTTCTCACTCTTTCAAAGTCACTGTGCATTTGCCATATGGTTAACTGGGCAGTCACCATCACCAATTTGTCATGCCATAAAAATCATGCAGGAATGCCAAATTGACTGGCCCGAGACCTCGGGATGGCTGGGCAGTGATACTGGTACCTCTCCATGGCTCGTTTGGGTTGATTTCAGAATGTCGCTTTTGGTGATGGTACCTCACTGTTAAAACATATTGCAAATGTTCCTTACTTTTGCAAAGTCACTAAAAATTCTTGCAGGAATGCCAAATTGACTGGCCCGATGACCTCAGGATGGCTGGGCAGTGATACTGGTACCTCTCCATGGCTCTTTTGGGTTGATTTCAGAATGTCGCTTTTGGTGATGGTACCTCACTGTTAAAACATATTGCAAATGTTCCTTACTTTTGCAAAGTCACTGAAAATTTGTGCAGGAATGCCAAATTGACTGGCCCGATGAAGTCGGGATGGCTTGGCAGTGATTCTGGTACCTCTCCATCACTCGTTAGGGTTGATTCCAGAATGTCCATTTGGTGATTTTTCTCACTCTTTCAAAGTCACTGTGCATTTGCCATATGGTTAACTGGGCAGTCACCATCACCAATTTGTCATGCCATAAAAATCATGCAGGAATGCCAAATTGACTGGCCCGATGACATAGGGATGTCTGGGCAGTGATACTGGTACCTCTCCATCGCTCGTTTGGGTTGATTTCAGAATGTCGCTTTTGGTGATGGTACCTCACCGCTTAAACATATTGCTAATGGACAAGAGTCACCTGCAAGTCACCGTCCATCAGTCAATTTGATATCATTCTGACACCAAACTGATACAAACTGACACCAAACCCACTTTTCCCAACTCATTTAGGAGCCAAGTATAACATACTTCAGAGCTGGCCCAAAATTCACAAGGCCTTCGGTACAAAACATTAAAAAACCATAAAACACATAGTTACTTTCTAGCTGCGGGGCCAGTTCGGACATTATGTGTAGTCCTATGTGAGGCGACCCCGAATCCCGAGTTTCGGCCCGATAGGTCATTTGGTGTCCGAGTAAAAGCCTAATTGGTGCTGAAAATCCACTTTTTCAATGCCTTGCTACGGGGTCCTTGAATGAGCTATCGGACCGAGATGTTGGGTTCTGTCTCTATGGGCCGAGACGGTCACAATGCACCTAGTCTTGTGTCTCTGGGACATTTCTAAATGTCGCCATTTTCGTAATGGTCAAAATGAATTGAAGTCATTGCAAATGTTCGACGCTGTTTCTCGGTCCGAGAACATCCTAGAGCGCCGTAACTCACCACGCACTATCTACCTGAGGTCTAGAACAGGATTCTAAAGTTTCGGAACTCTAGGTCTGACGGTTCTTTTTTAGCTCGAACAAAGCTAACTATTGGAGGCACTGTCAGTCTCTACACACCCCAATACGTCCCTCCATCCAAGTTGTGTATCTGTGTGATTTATTTTTCCTTTGAATTTTTATGGGAAAAATGACTGATTTACAGTTCATGGGGGTTGTCTAATCACACATATGAAGTTTTGGACAGATCTGATTTTTTTAACCCTTCCAAACAGCCCCTGAGTCACCAATTATGGCACTTCCGGTTGGCACAGGAAGCTATAAATACACACATGTCTTGACTGACATAGAAACCTAGGGAATCCTGAGTTTTAAGTCTTTAAGTTGAGAATTGACTGATCTACACAGGGTTGAAAAATGCAGAGGCCTCGGCACCTTTCGAGGTGATGTACATCCAAATACCTTTTGGGTCAATCTAACCACTTCCGGTTGCTCCAGGAAGCTTAGAATCGACACAGGTAGACCTCATAGTGGTCTGATGGAATGTCATAGAAGACAGGTTCATACAGCATTCATAACCCATAAAGACCCCAGGTTGTATTTAGGGGAGCAGGCAATGTATTCCTATGGGGAGAAGTCAATGCACACTGTTTTTTTGTAAACACCTTCTTTTAACTGTGAAAGGTTAATGCCACACAGTCAAGGTTAGGCTTGCACAGATCGGGAGGACCTTAGGAACAGTCCTGTGTTTGAATTGTCCTTCTAAACCTAACGGTTCCGCCGCTGTCACCCAAAATCCAATGACATTGTGGTGCAGGCATCATTGTGGGCCTATTTTTCTCATGGTCGCTGCGCTCAGACCGAGCGAGCTACGGTCAAGAGGGGCACCTCGTTGGACTCGGCACGGCCTTGGGATTATGTTTATGCCATTGCCTGCTCTCTGTGTCTTTAAACACCACGCTTTGTCACTCCATCCTTGCTGTGTGTGTGTGTGAGAGCTTTTCTTTGACATCTGTTGGGAAAAATGACTGATTTACAGTTCATGGGGGTTGTCTAATCACACATATGAAGTTTTGGACAGATCTGATTTTTTTAACCCTTCCAAACAGCCCCTGAGTCACCAATTATGGCACTTCCGGTTGGCACAGGAAGCTATAAATACACACATGTCTTGACTGACATAGAAACCTAGGGAATCCTGAGTTTTAAGTCTTTAAGTTGAGAATTGACTGATCTACACAGGGTTGAATAATGCAGAGGCCTCGGCACCTTTCGAGGTGATGTACATCCAAATACCTTTTGGGTCAATTTAACCACTTCCGGTTGCTCCAGGAAGCTTAGAATCGACACAGGTAGACCTCATAGTGGTCTGATGGAATGTCATAGAAGACAGGTTCATACAGCATTCATAACCCATAAAGACCCCAGGTTGTATTTAGGGGAGCAGGCAATGTATTCCTATGGGGAGAGAAGTCAATGCACACTGTTTTTTTGTAAACACCTTCTTTTAACTGTGAAAGGTTAATGCCACACAGTCAAGGTTAGGCTTGCACAGATCGGGAGGACCTTAGGAACAGTCCTGTGTTTGAATTGTCCTTCTAAACCTAACGGTTCCGCCGCTGTCACCCAAAATCCAATGACATTGTGGTGCAGGCATCATTGTGGGCCTATTTTTCTCATGGTCGCTGCGCTCAGACCGAGCGAGCTACGGTCAAGAGGGGCACCTCGTTGGACTCGGCACGGCCTTGGGATTATGTTTATGCCATTGCCTGCTCTCTGTGTCTTTAAACACCACGCTTTGTCACTCCATCCTTGCTGTGTGTGTGTGTGAGAGCTTTTCTTTGACATCTGTTGGGAAAAATGACTGATTTACAGTTCATGGGGGTTGTCTAATCACACATATGAAGTTTTGGACAGATCTGATTTTTTTAACCCTTCCAAACAGCCCCTGAGTCACCAATTATGGCACTTCCGGTTGGCACAGGAAGCTATAAATACACACATGTCTTGACTGACATAGAAACCTAGGGAATCCTGAGTTTTAAGTCTTTAAGTTGAGAATTGACTGATCTACACAGGGTTGAATAATGCAGAGGCCTCGGCACCTTTCGAGGTGATGTACATCCAAATACCTTTTGGGTCAATTTAACCACTTCCGGTTGCTCCAGGAAGCTTAGAATCGACACAGGTAGACCTCATAGTGGTCTGATGGAATGTCATAGAAGACAGGTTCATACAGCATTCATAACCCATAAAGACCCCAGGTTGTATTTAGGGAGCAGGCAATGTATTCCTATGGGGAGAGAAGTCAATGCACACTGTTTTTATGTAAACACCTTCTTTTAACTGTGAAAGGTTAATGCCACACAGTCAAGGTTAGGCTTGCACAGATCGGGAGGACCTTAGGAACAGTCCTGTGTTTGAATTGTCCTTCTAAACCTAACGGTTCCGCCGCTGTCACCCAAAATCAAATGACATTGTGGTGCAGGCTTCATTGTGGGCCTATTTTTCTCATGGTCGCTGCGCTCAGACCGAGTGAGCTACGGTCAAGCGGGGCACCTCGTTGGACTCGGCCCTGCCTTGGGATTATGTTTATGCCATTGCCTGCTCTCTGTGTCTTTAAACACCACGCTTTGTCACTCCATCCTTGCTGTGTGTGTGTGTGTGAGAGCTTTTCTTTGACATCTGTTGGGAAAAATGACTGATTTACAGTTCATGGGGGTTGTCTAATCACACATATGAAGTTTTGGACAGATCTGATTTTTTTAACCCTTCCAAACAGCCCCTGAGACACCAATTATGGCACTTCCGGTTGGCACAGGAAGCTATAAATAAACTCATATCCTCATTGGGGTATGCCTTTACAGAATCCTGAGTTTTAAGTCTTTACGTTAAGAACTGAGTTATTTACGGAGGGTTTAGGTAGTGTGTGTTATTTCAGAAAATCATAGAAAATCACAGAAATGTCGCAGAGCTCCGCAGCACATTTTAAAAATACTCGTATGAACACCCTGCAACTGGATCTGTAACCGTTGAAAAAAAAAAAACACCTATATCTGAACATCACGATCTGGTCAACGTACGATTTCTCGTAAATGACGATAGATAAATGGCCGATTTTTTTTTTATTGACACCGGAGGCTCCTTGACTTTGACGTGAAGTGAAAAAATCTTTTCTCTATTTTCATTTTGGACCTTTAATCCCAGAAATATGGCCATAACTCAAAAACCGTTGAGGCCTAGACGCCATCTTGTTCGGGGCCATCTTCCCATAATGCCAAACCTACGCCCACCAAGTTTCGGCTTCGAAATATTTTCGGTTTCCGAGATATGGCACGTCGTGATTCGTGATGTTTTGTCCAATAGCAATATGATTGCTTATGCCCTCTTGTGGGATATTTCGGCATTGCGCAAAAATGGGCTAAAATTTGTTTATTTTATTAAACGAAAACCGAATGTCCGACAAAGTTCATTTGATGACTTCCCGGTAGGTCTGGCCCTACCGCTCGGCCCGACGCCGTCCCCGAATTTCTAAAATGTTTTCGGATGTCTAGTAAGGGACCGTACAGTTCCAATAGGGACTTTCTCACTAACTATACGGTGATTGTCGAAATGTTCCCTTAAGGTATGTAAAGTCATGGCCAAAAGTTTTGAGAATAACACAAATATTAATTTTCACAAAGTCTGCTGCCTCATTTTGTATGATGGCAATTTCCATGTACTCCAGAATGTTATGAAGAGTGATCAGATGAATTGCAATTAATTGCAAAGTCCGTCTTTGCCATGCAAATGAACTGAATCCCCCCCAAATATTTCCACTGCATTTCAGCCCTGCCACAAAAGCACCAGCTGACATCATGTCAGTGACTCTGTCGTTAACACAGGTGTGTGTTGACGAGGACAAGGCTGGAGATCACTCTGTCATGCTGATTGAGTTCAAATAACAGACTGGAAGCTTCAAAAGGAGGGTGGTTCTTGGAATCATTGTTCTTCCTCTGTCAACCATGGTTACCTACAAGGAAACATGTGCCGTCATCATTGCTTTGCACTAAAAGGGCTTCACATGCAAGGATATTGCTGCCAGTAAGATTGCACCTGAATCAACCATTTATCGGATCATGAAGAACTTCAAGGAGAGTGGTTCAATTGTTGTGAAGAAGGCTTTATGGCGCTCAAGAAAGTCCAGCAAGCGCCAGGACCGTCTCCTAAAGTAGATTCAGCTGCGGGACAGAGTTTGCTCAGGAATGGCAGGAGGCAGGTGTGAGTGCATCTGCACGCACAGTGAGGCAAAGACTTTTGGAGGATGGCCTGGTTTCAAGAAGGGCAGCAAAGAAAGAAGCCACATCTCTCCAGGAAAAACATTAGGGACAGACTGATATTCTGCAAAGGGATTGGATGCTGAGGACTGGAGTAAAGTCATTTTCTCTTTGTCCGGAGAAGACAAGGTGAGCGCTACCATCAGTCCTGTGTCATGCCAACAGTAAAGCATCCTGACATCATTCATGTGTGGTGTTGCTTCTCAGCCAAGGGAGTGGGCTCACTCACAATTTTGCCTAAGAACACAGCCATGAATAAAGAACGTTACCAACACATCCTCCGAGAGCAACTTCTCCCAACCATCCAGGATCAGTTTGGTGACGAGCAATACCTTTTCCAGCATGATGGAGCACCTTGCCATAAGGCAAAAGTGCTAACTAAGTGGCTTATGGAACAAAACATTGATATTTTGGGTCCATGGCCAGGAAACTCCCCAGACCTTAACCTGTTGATGCTCTGGGGGCGCTATTTCATTTTGGATGAAAAACGTTCCTGTTTTAAACAAGATATTTTGTCACAAAAAGATGCTCGACTATGCATATAATTGATAGCTTTCGAAAGAAAACACTCTGACGTGTCCAGAACTACCAAGATATTTTCTGTGCGTGCCCTAGAACGTGAGCTTCAGGCAAAACCAAGATGAGACGGCATCCAGGAAATGAGCAGGATTTTTGAGGCTCTCTTTTCCATTGTCTCCTTATATGGCTGTGAATGCGAGAGGAATGAGCCTGCCCTTTCTGTCGTTTCCCCAAGGTGTCTGCAGCATTGACGTATTTGTAGGCAGATCATTGGAAGATTGACCATAAGAGACCACATTTACCAGGTGTCCGCCCGGTGTCCTGCGCCGAAATTGGTGCGCAAAGTCACCTGCCAGTATTTTTCCATGGGATACAGAGAGGAAAGCAAGCTTCCACGAACTGCATATCAATGAAGAGATATGTGAAAAAACACCTTGAGGATTGATTCCAAACAACGCTTGCATGTTTCGGTCGATATTATGTAGTTAATCCGAAAAAGTTTTACGTTGTAGGTGACTGAATTTTCGGTTCGCTTCGGTAGCCAGACGAATGTAGAAAACGGAACGATTTCTCCTACACACAGACGCTTTCAGGAAAAACTGCGCATTTGGTATGTAACTGAGAGTCTCCTCATTGAAAACATCAGAAGCTCTTCAAAGGTAAATGATTTTATTTATTTGGTTATCTGGTTTTTGTGAAAATGTTGCGTGCTAAATGCTACTCAAAATGCTATGCTAGCTTTGCATACTCTTACACAAATTAGTCAATTTCTATGGTTCAAAAGCATATTTTGAAAATCTGAGATGACAGTGTTGTTAAGAAAAGGCTAAGAGCAGACGCATTATTTTCATTTTATTTGCGATTTTCAGAAATCGTTAACGTTGCGAAATGCTAATGAGCCTGAGGCTTTAGTCACGATCCCGGATCCGGGATGGGAGTTTCGAGAAGTTAATCCCAT
>NW_027014246.1:0-13941 GCF_036934945.1 Oncorhynchus masou masou | reverse complement strand
CTGTCATGTCTTGTTATGTCTGTTCCTGTCCTTTCTCTTCACTCTGTCTCTCTCTGCTGGTCTTTTTAGGTTACCTTCTCTGTCTCTCATTCTTCAGCTGTTCTACATCTCCCCTAACTAGCTCATTCACTCTTTCACACCTGTTCTCTCTTCCCCTCTGATTAGGTCTCTATTTCTCTCTCTGTTCCTGCTACTTTCAGTGTCTGATTCTTGTTTGTGTTTTTGATGCCAGAAGCAAGCTGTCGTCTCGTTTGCTTCCACCTTGTCCTATCCTGTCGGAGTCTGCCTGGCAGGTGCATCCTGCACTATACTACGTTCTTTTTGTTCCATTGTCAACGTTGGAAGAGGATTTATGCCATTCCTGTTTTTCATTAAAGAACTCTGTTTTCTGTTAAACCGCCTTTGGGTCTTCACTCAAGTACATAACAGAAGAATCAGACCAAGAATGGACTCCAGCGGCCTCGGACCCTTTCACTCCGCCCGCCGAGATCCAGGGAGCGATGCTAGGCAGACACGAGGAGGAATTGTCTGCTGCTCGACATGCCGTTGAGACCCTGGCTGTCCAAGTCTCCGACCTCACAAGACAGGTTCACCAACTCCACCTCGATCCACCGCCACTTCCAGGGTTTCCGAGTCTCCGGAGCCCAGGATCAACAACCCGCCCTGTTACTCAGGGGGAGCCCACTGAGTGCCGCTCATTCCTCACTCAGTGTGATGTGGTGTTCTCTCTCCAGCCCAACACTTACTCCAGGAGCGCAGCCCGCATCGCCTACGTCATTTCTCTCCTCACCGGACGGGCGCGTGAGTGGGGCACGGCAATCTGGGAGGCGAGGGCTGAGTGTATTAACCAGTTTCAGGACTTTAAGGAGGAGATGATACGGGTTTTTGACCGTTCTGTTTTTGGGGAGGAGGCTTCCAGGGCCCTGTCTTCCCTATGTCAGGGGAATCGATCCATAACGGATTATTCTATTGAGTTTCGCACTCGCTGCCTCTAGTGACTGGAACGAGCCGGCTTTGCTCGCTCGTTTTCTGGAGGGTCTCCTCGCCGAGGTTAAGGATGAGATCCTCTCCAGGGAGGTTCCTTCCAGTCTGGACTCCTTAATAGCTCTCGCTATTCGCATAGAGCGACGGTTTGATCTTCGTCGCCGAGCACGTGGAAAGGAGTTCGCTTCTCCGTTGCTCCCCTCTCCACATCACTGCCACCTGCCGCATCACTGCCACCCTCCCCGCCGGCTCGGATGCTGAGCCTATGCAGCTGGGGGGTATCCGCATCTCGGCCAAGGAGAAGGAACGGAGAATCACCAATCGCCTGTCTCTACTGCGGCTCCGCTGGTCATTTTGTCACCTCATGTCCAGTAAAAGCCAGAGCTCATCAGTAAGAGGAGGGCTACTGGTGAGCGCAACTACTCAGGCCTCTCCTTCTGGATCACGCACTACCTTTCCGGTCCATCTCCGCTGGCCCGGTTCATCTGCTTCCTGCAGTGCCTTGATAGACTCTGGGGCGGAGGGCTGTTTTATGGACGAGACCTGGGCTCGGGAACATGACATTCCTCTCAGACAGTTAGGGGAGCCAACGGCCTTGTTCGCTTTAGATGGTAGTTCTCTCCCAAGATTCAGCGTGAGACGCTGCCTTTAACCCTCACTGTCTCTGGTAATCATAGCGAAACCATTTCTTTTTTAATTTTTCGTTCACCTTTTACACCTGTTGTTTTGGGTCATCCCTGGCTAGTGCGCCATAACCCTTCTATTAATTGGTCTAGTAATACTATCCTATCCTGGAATGTTTCTTGTCATGTGACCTGTTTAATGTCTGCTATCCCTCCTGTTTCCTCTGTCTCTTCTTCACAGGAGGAGCCTGGCGATTTGACAGGGGTGCCGGAGGAGTATCACGATCTGCGCACGGTGTTCAGTCGTTCCAAGGCCACTTTCCCTCCACACCGGTCGTATGACTGTAGTATTGATCTCCTTCCGGGAACTACTCCCCCGGGTAGATTATACTCTCTGTCGGCTCCCGAACGTAAGGCTCTCGAGGATTATTTGTCGGTTTCGCCGACGCCGGTACCATAGTCTCCTCCTCCCTCTCCCGCCGGAGCGGGGTTTTTTTTTGTTCAGAAGAAGGACGGGTCCCTGCGCCCATGCGTGGATTATCGAGGGCTGAATGACATAACAGTTAAGAATCGTTATCCGCTTCCTCTTATGTCTTCAGCCTTCGAGATCCTGCAGGGAGCCAGGTTTTTCACCAAATTGGACCTTCGTAACGCCTACCATCTCGTGCGCATCAGGGAGGGGGACGAGTGGAAGACGGCGTTTAACACCCGTTAGGGCACTTTGAATACCGGGTTCTTCCTTTTTCGGCCTCGTTAACGCCTCCAGCTGTCTTTCAGGCACTAGTTAACGACGTCCTGAGAGACATGCTGAACATTTTTGTTTTCGTTTACATGGACGATATCCTGATTTTTTCACCGTCTCTCTCGATTCATGTTCAGCACGTGCGACGCGTCCCTCCAGCGCCTTTTGGAGAACTGTCTTTATGTGAAGGCTGAGAAGTGCACTTTTCATGCCGCCTCTGTCCCTTTCTTTCTCGGTTCCGTTATTTCCGCTGAGGGCATTAAGATGGATCCCGCTAAGGTCCAGGCTGTCATTGATTGGCCCGCTCCTAAGTCACGCGTCGAGCTGCAGCGCTTCTGGGCTTCGCTTAATTTCTATCGTCGCTTCATCCGTACTTCGGTCAGGTGGCAGCTCCCCTCACAGCCCTTACTTCTGTTAAGACGTGCTTTAAGTGGTCCGTTTCCGCCCAGGGAGCTTTTGATCTTCTTAAGAATCGTTTTACATCCGCACCTATTCTTGTTACACCTGACATCTCTAGTCAGTTTGTTGTTGAGGTTGACGCTGCAGAGGTGGGCGTGGGAGCCATTCTTTCTCAGCGCTTCTCTCTGACGGCAAGGTCCATCCTTGCGCGTTTTTCTCTCATCGCTATCGCCGTCAGAACGTAACTATGATGTTGGTAATCGCGAACTGCTCGCCATCCGCTTAGCCCTAGGCGAATGGCGACAGTGGTTGGAGGGGGCGACCGTTCCTTTTGTCGTTTGGACTGACCATAGGAACCTTGAGTACATCCGTTCAGCCAAACGACTTAATGCGCGTCAGGCTCGTTGGGCTCTGTTTTTCGCCGTTTCGAGTTTGTTATTTCTTATCGTCCGGGCTCAAAGAACACCAAGCCTGATGCTTTATCTCGTCTCTTCAGTTCTTCTGAGGTCTCCACCGACCCCGAGGGGATTCTCCTGAAGGGCGTGTTGTCGGGTTGACTGTCTGGGGAATTGAGAGGCAGGTAAAGCAAGCACTCGCCACACTCCGTCGCCGCGAGCTTGTCCTAGGAACCTTCTGTTCGTTCCCGTTCCTACTCGTCCGGCCGTTCTTCAGTGGGCCCACTCTGCCAAGTTAGCCGGCCACCCCGGCGTTCGGGTACGCCGTCCATTCGCCAGCGTTTCTGGTGGCCCACTCGGGAACGTGACGCGCGTCGATTTGTCGCCGCTTGTTCGGTCTGCGCGCAGACTAAATCTGGGAACTCTCCTCCTGCCGGCCGTCTCAGACCGCTTCCCATTCCCTCTCGACCGTGGTCTCACATCGCTTTAGATTTCATCACCGGACTGCCTTCATCAGCGGGGAAGACAGTTATTCTTACGGTTGTCGATAGATTCTCTAAGGCGGCTCATTTCATTCCTCTCGCTAAGCTCCCTTCTGCTAAGGAGACGGCTCAGATCATTATCGAGAATGTTTTCCGAATTCATGGCCTTCCGTCTGACGCGTTTCCGACAGAGGCCCGCAGTTCACGTCTCAATTTTGGAGGGAGTTTTGCCGTTTGATTGGGGCTTCCGTCAGTCTCTCGTCCGGCTTTCATCCCCAGTCTAACGGCCGTCGAACGGGCCAATCAGACTGTTGGTCGTTTTACGCAGTCTTTCTTTTCGTAACCCTGCGTCTTGGTCAGAACAGCTCCCCTGGGCAGAGTACGCCCACAACTCGCTTCCCTCGTCCTGCTACCGGTCTATCTCCTTTTCAGAGTAGCCTCGGGTACCAGCCTCCGCTGTTCTCATCTCAGCTCGCCGAGTCCTGCGTCCCTCCGCTCAGGCTTTTGTCCAGCGTTGCGAGCGCACCTGGAAGGGGGTCAGGTCGGCACTTTGCCGTAATAGGGCGCAGACTGTGAGGGCCGCTAATAAGCGTAGGACCAAGAGTCCTAGATATTGTTGCGGTCAGAGAGTATGGCTCTCCACCAGAACCTTCCCTTAAGACAGCTTCTCGCAAGTTGGCCCCGCGGTTCATTGGTCCGTTCCGTATTTCCCAGGTCATTAATCCTGTCGCAGTGCGACTTCTTCTCCCGCGCTATCTTCGTCGCGTTCACCCGGTCTTCCATGTCTCCTGTGTTAAGCCCGTTCTTCGCGCCCCGCCGTCCCTCCCCCCATCCTTGTCGAGGGCGCACCCATCTACAGGGTTCGTAAGATTTTGGACATGCGCCCTCGGGCCGTGGTCATCAGTACCTAGTGGATTGGGAGGGGTACGGTCCTGAGGAGAGGAGTTGGGTTCCCTCTCGGGACGTGCTGGACCGTTCGCTGATCGATGATTTCCTCCGTTGCCGCCAGGTTTCCTCCTCGAGTGCGCCAGGAGGCGCTCGGTGAGTGGGGGTACTGTCATGTCTTGTTATGTCTGTTCCTGTCCTTTCTCTTCACTCTGTCTCTCTCTGCTGGTCTTTTTAGGTTACCTTCTCTGTCTCTCATTCTTCAGCTGTTCTACATCTCCCCTAACTAGCTCATTCACTCTTTCACACCTGTTCTCTCTTTCCCCTCTGATTAGGTCTCTATTTCTCTCTGTTCCTGCTACTTTCAGTGTCTGATTCTTGTTTGTGTTTTTGATGCCAGAAGCAAGCTGTCGTCTCGTTTGCTTCCACCTTGTCCTATCCTGTCGGAGTCTGCCTGGCAGGTGCATCCTGCACTATACTACGTTCTTTTTGTTCCATTGTCAACGTTGGAAGAGGACCATAAAGAACAAATTCACACGTCTCTGTCTGATTGTCTGTAGACCCTGCTACATACGTCACCGTGTCTGATTGTCTGGAGACCCTGCCACATACGTCTCTGTCTGATTGTCTGTAGACCCTGCTACATACATCTCCTGTCTGATTGTCTGTAGACCCTGCTACATCTACGTCTCCTGTCTGATTGTCTGGAGACCCTGCTACATACGTCCTGGTGTCTGATTGTCTGGAGACCCTGCTACATACGTCTCCTGTCTGATTGTCTGGAGACCCTGCTACATACGTCTGGTGTCTGATTGTCTGGAGACCCTGCTACATACGTCTCCTGTCTGATTGTCTGGAGACCCTGCTACATACGTCTCCTGTCTGATTGTCTGTGACCCTGCTACATACATCTCCTGTCTGATTGTCTGTAGACCCTGCTACATACGTCTCACTCTGTCTGATTGTCTGGAGACTGCATACATACGTCTGGTGTCTGATTGTCTGGAGACCCTGCTACATACGTCTCCTGTCTGATTGTCTGGAGACCCTGCTACATACGTCTGGTGTCTGATTGTCTGTAGACCCTGCCACATACGTCTCCTGTCTGATTGTCTGGAGACCCTGCTATACGTCTCCTGTCTGATTGTCTGTAGACCCTGCTACATACGTCTCTGTCTGATTGTCTGTAGACCCTGCCACATACGTCTCCTGTCTGATTGTCTGGAGACCCTGCTACATACGTCTCTGTCTGATTTGTCCAGACCTCTGCTACATACGTCTGGTGTCTAATTGTCTGTAGACCCTGCTACATACATCCTGTCTGATTGTCTGTAGACCCTGCCACATATTGCCCCTAGTCTGGTCATCTGTAGACCCCACATACGCCTCCTGTCTGATTGTCTGTAGACCCGTTACATACGCCTCTGTCTGATTGTCTGTAGACCCTGCTACATACGTCTGGTGTCTAATTGTCTGTAGACCCTGCTACATACATCTCCTGTCTGATTGTCTGTAGACCCTGCTACATACGTCTCCCGTCTGATTGTCTGTAGACCCTGCCGCATACGCTCTCCTGTCTGATTGTCTGTAGACCCTGCTACATACGTCCTGTCTGATTGTCTGTAGACCCTGCATACATACATCTCCTGTCTGATTGTCTGTAGACCCTGCTACATACGTCTGGTGTCTCAATTGTCTGTAGACCCTGGGCTACATACATCTCCTGTCTGATTGTCTCGTGAGACCCTGCCACATACGGCCTCCTGTCTGATTGTCTCCTAGACCCTGCCAGCATACGTCTCCTGTCTGATTGTCTGAGACCCTGCTATGCATACGTCTCCTCCTGTCTGATTGTCTGTAGACCCTGCTACATACGCCTCCTGTCTGATTGTCTGTAGACCCTGCTACATAATGCCTCCTGTCTGATTGTCTGTAGACCCTGCTACATACATCTCCTGTCTGATTGTCTGTAGACCCTGCTACATACGTCTCGGTGTCTAATTGTCTGTAGACCCTGCTACATACATCTCCTGTCTGATTGTCTGTAGACCTGCTACATACGTCTCGTCTGAGTCATAATGCGGATCAACTTACCTCCAGATTGATGCTTCTGCATCTGACGGCCTTATGGAGGTCAGCAGCTGGTCTGTTTGTACACGTCCATGTTCCTGCAGTCACGTTGCCGGTTGGGTCAAGTGTGGTCTGCATTTCTTTCCAGTTTTGCGTGTCTTGTTTCCAGGAGAACAACCATCGTTGTTAGCTTGAGGTTCTAATCGTCACAGAGAATATCCTTATACACTTCACATAGTCAGTGTACAAGTTGATACTTATTCCTACGAGGCGACCCGGGAAAACATTTCCTAGTCTGTGTGATCAAAACAATCTTGAAGCATAGATTCTGATTGGTCAGACCATTGTTGAATAGTCCTTACCCTGGGTGCTTTCTGCTTAGGTTTCTGCCTATAGGTGAGGAGGAGCAGAATGGAGGCATGATCTGATTTGCTGAGAAAGGAGGGTGGGGAGGGCCTTTATCGGTCTTCTAGCCCTCCCGGGGAAGAGAAGAGTAGCAATGATCCAGAGTATTTGATGAGCGAGTAACATAGGAGATGTGTTGATAGAAATTTTTGGTAGTGTTTTCCTAATATTTTCTTTTCATAAATTCATTAGCTACAATAAATGCGGCCTCGGTAAATGGTGGTGTTTTCACAACGTCCAATGTAGTTCCTTGAGGCCGTCACATTGTTGGCTGGGGGGAATATATATGACAGTGACAATGACCAAAAGTTTCCACAATTCATCATGAAACAAACCCTTTGTTCCGCTCTGCACAATGGACAGAGAACCCCACAGCTGAATGGATGAAGACAATATATTCAGGGGAGTATGTTAATATACAGTCCTGATGTTTAACTGGAAGGAGATCCTCGCCCTGAGCCCAATTACTTTGATTGTCCATGTTACATTCCCCAGAAGGAAAACCAAAAAAAAAAATGCGCTTAAGCAGAAGAGGGAACTGACAAAGAGTCTATGACCCAACAAGCAAAATGAAACAGGTGGGGCTTTAGTGTCCACTGAAAGTCGACAACAATGAAACCATAAAAGACACCCACCATGGGCGCCCATTTTAATTTGCACAAAAAGAGGCAAAAAAAAAACCACACCAAACTTAAAGACAGGAAATAAACCACAAAGGTGGAGCAAAACAGAAACGGGGGAAGATTAGATAAAAGGATTGTTTTTTCTAGAAGTGAATATAGAGAGACAACTGAAGGTGTTGACCTTCCACAGATATCAAGACCCCTGAGCACTGGGCCAGCTGCTCTTTAATAGCCTGGGCCAGCACAGTGGAAACACCTACTGACCAATGAGGTGACACCAAACGTGTATGCTGAAGTCAAACAGCAATGCACAGACAGACAGACAGACAGACAGACAGGGACAGACAGACAGACAGACAGACAGGCAGACAGGCAGACAAGAAAGTAGAATGAATAGAGAAGAGAAGAAAGTGTGAGAGTAGAGAAGAGGAAGAAAGGGGAAGAGTAGAGAAGAGAAGAAAGGGAAGAGTAGAGAAGAGAAAGAAAGAGGGGAAGAGTAGAGAAGAGAAAGAAAGGGAAGAGTAGAGAAGAGAAGAAAGGAAGAGTAGAGAAGAGAAGAAAGGGGAAGAGTAGAGAAGATGAGAGAACAGCTTACTGCTTCATTCTGAACACAACTACCCTGTAATGAAGTATCAATGTCTGCAGGGTGAGACGCGCACGCACCACGCACACACACACACACACACACACACGCACACACACACACACACACACACACACACACACACACACACACACACACACACACACACACACACACACACACACACACACACACAGAGAGGTATTTATCTCTTTTAAAAGAGCTGTTGACTGCGACACTTCTCACACAAACAGGTCAATATGGCATCAGACAACAACCAGCGGGAGTGCTGTCCACTGATCGTCCTAATTGATCTCAAAGAGTTATTACGAGGAGAGGGGGAGGGACGGAGGGCAGTTAAGTGGTCAGCAGAGTAGATATCGAAGTGGCTCCTGCCTCTCTCTGTCCAACGAATCATAGTAGTGTCTCTGCCTCTCTCTCTGTCCAACAAAAGTATCATGGTAGTGTCTCTCTGCCTCTCTCTGTCCAACAGTATCATAGTAGTGTCTCTCTGCCTCTCTGCCTCTCTCTGTCCAACAGTATCAGTAGTTGTCCTCTCCTCTCTCTGTCCAACAGTATCATAGTAGTCTCTCTGCCTCTCTTCCAACAGTATCATAGTAGTGTCTCTCTGCCTCTCTCTGTCCAACAGTATCATGTAGTGGTGTCTCTCTGCCTCTCTGTCCAACAGTATCATTGTAGTGTCTCTCTCTCTTCTCTGTCCAACAGTATCTTAGTAGTGTCTCTCTGCCTCTCTCTCTGTCCAACAGTATCATAGTAGTGTCCCTCTGCCTCTCTCTGTCCAACAGTATCATAGTAGTGTCTCCCTCTGCCTCTCTCTCTGTCCAACAGTATCATAGTAGTGTCTCTCTTCTTCTCCTCTCTGTCCAACAGTATCCATAGTAGTGTCTCTCTGCCTCTCTCTCTGTCCAACAGTATCATAGTAGTGTCTCTCTCTGCTACTCTGTCCAACAGTATCATAGTAGTGTCTCTCTGCCTCTCTGTCCAACAGTATCATAGTGTCTCTCAACCTCTCTCTGTCCAACAGTATCATAGTGTTAACACCAGTACCATATAATTAACCCCAGGAGAAATAGCACAGTTCAGTGATGTGATTTATGATACAGAACATAAAATCATGGTTAAAGGGATTTTATGCAGATATAAATCATGGTTAAAGGGGATTTTATGCAGATATACATCATGGTTAAAGGGATTTTATGCAGATATACATCATGGTTAAAGGGATTTTATGCAGATATACATCATGGTTAAAGGGATATTATGCAGATATACATCATGGTTAAAGGGATTTTATGCAGATATACATCATGGTTAAAGGATTTTATGCAGATATACATCATGGTTAAAGGGATTTTATGTGCAGATACGTTAATCATGGTTAGCAAGGATATTATGCAGATATACATCATGGTTAAAGGGATTTATGCAGATATACATCATGGTTAAAGGGATATTATGCAGATATACATCATGGTTAAAGGGATTGTATGCAGATATACATCATGGTTAAAGGGATATTATGCAGATATACATCATGGTTAAAGGGATTTTTGCAGATATACATCATGGTTAAAGGGATTTATGCAGATATACATCATGTTAAAGGGATTGTATGCAGATATACATCATGGTTAAAGGGAGGTTGGTGCAGATATACATCATGGTTAAAGGGATTTAAGGCAGATATACATCATGGTTAAAGGGATATTATGCAGATATACATCATGGTTAAAGGGATTGTATGCAGATATACATCATGGTTAAAGGGATATTATGCAGATATACATCATGGTTAAAGGGATTGTATGCAGATATACATCATGGTTAAAGGGATTTTATGCAGATATACATCATGGTTAAAGGGATATTATGCAGATATACATCATGGTTAAAGGGATTTTAGGCAGACATACATCATGGTTAAAGGGATATTATGCAGATATACATCATGGTTAAAGGGATATTATGCAGATATACATCATGGTTAAAGGGATTGTATGCAGATATACATCATGGTTGTAAGGGATTTTATGCAGATATACATCATGGTTAAAGGGATATTATGCAGATATACATCATGGTTAAAGGGATATTATGCAGATATACATCATGGTTAAAGGGATATTATGCAGATATACATCATGGTTAAAGGGATTGTATCTGCCTGTCCTGTTTCTCAGCCCGCCTGCCTGACCACTCTGCTTGTCCCCTGACCCTGACCCCCTGACCCTGACCCTGACCCTGACCCTGACCCTGAGCCTGACCCTGAGCCTGTCTGACCACTCTCCTTGCCCCTGACCCTGAGTCTGAGCCTACCTGACCACTCTGCTTGTCCCTGACCCTGACCCTGACCCTGAGGCTGTCTGACCACTCTCCTTGCCCCTGACCCTGAGTCTGAGCCTACCTGACCCTGACACTGCCTACCTGACCACTCTGCTTGTCCCTGACCCTGACCCTGACCCTGACCCTGTCTGACCACTCTCATTGCCCCTGACCCTGAGTCTGAGCCTACCTGACCCTGACCCTGCCTACCTGACCACTCTGCTTGACCCCTGACCCTGCCTACCTGACCACTCTCCTTGACCCTGACCCTGCCTACCTGACCACTCTGCTTGACACTGACCCTGACCCTGACCCTGCCTACCTGACCACTCTAATTGACCCTGACCCTGCCTACCTGACCTCTCCGCTTGTCCCTGACCCTGACCCTGCCTGCCGATCTGTTTCTGTGCCCCCTCTGGATTACCGACCTCTGCCTGACCCTGACCCTGACTCTGAGCCTGCTTGCCGCCCGGTCGCTTGCCCCACCTCTGGATTACCAACCTCTGCCTGACCCTGACCCTGACTCTGAGCCTGCTTGCCGCCCGGTCGCTGTCCCCACCTCTGGATTACCAACCTCTGCCTGACCCTGACCCTGGACTCTGAGCCTGCTTGCCGCCCGGTCGTTGCCCCCTCTCTGGATTACCGACCTCTGCCTGTCTACTGCCTGCTCCTGTTTGAATATTAAACTATTGTTTATTCGACATGATCTGCATCTGGGTCCTACTTTCACACCCGATAGTACGAACTGGCCATGACTGACTCAATTCATACCTGATAACTGCAGAGCCTGGCAGTATCAACGGACTGCAGTAGTGTCTGAGAGACAGGCCAGATGGTTGGGGTAATTCAACAGAGTCCGCTAGTATCAACAGACTGTAGTAGTGTCTGAGAGACAGGCCAGATGGTTGGGGTAATTCAACAGAGCCTGGCAGTATCAACAGACTGTAGTACTGCCAGAGAGACAGGCCAGATGGTTGGGGTAATCCAACAGAGTCTGCTAGTACCAACAGACTGTAGTAGTGTCAGAGAGACAAGCCAGATGGTTGGGGTAATTCAACAGAGTCTGCCAGTATCAACAGACCATAGTAGTGCCAGAGAGACAGGCCAGATGGTTGGGGTAATTCAACAGTCTGCCAGTATCAACAGACTGTAGTAGTGCCAGAGAGACAGGCCAGATGGTTGGGGTAATTCAACAAGTCTGCCAGTATCAACAGACTGTAGTAGTGCCAGAGAGACAGGCCAGATGGTTGGGGTAATTCAACGAGTCTGCCAGTATCAACAGACTGTAGTAGTGCCAGAGAGACATGCCAGATGGTTGGGGTAATTCAACAGTCTGCCAGTATCAACAGACTGTAGTAGTGCCAGAGAGACATGCCAGATGGTTGGGGTAATTCAACAGAGTCTGCTAGTATCAACAGACTGTAGTAGTGCCAGAGAGACAGGCCAGATGGTTGGGGTAATTCAACAGAGTCTGCCAGTACCAACAGACTGTAGTAGTGTCAGAGAGACAAGCCAGATGGTTGGGGTAATTCAACAGAGTCTGCCAGTATCAACAGACTGTAGTAGTGCCAGAGAGACAGGCCAGATGGTTGGAGTAATTCAACAGAGTCTGCCAGTATCAACAGACTGTAGTAGTGTCAGAGAGACAGGCCAGATGGTTGGGGTAATTCAACAGAGTCTGCTAGTATCAACAGACTGTAGTAGTGTCAGAGAGACAAGCCAGATGGTTGGGGTAATTCAACAGAGTCTGCCAGTATCAACAGACTGTAGTTGTGCCAGAGAGACAGGCCAGATGGTTGGGGTAATTCAACAGAGTCTGCCAGTATCAACAGACTGTAGTTGTGCCAGAGAGACAGGCCAGATGGTTGGGGTAATTCAACAGTCTGCCAGTATCAACAGACTGTAGTTGTGCCAGAGAGACAGGCCAAACCATAATAACATACTATTAGAAAGGTGCTACCTCTCTACCAAACAGCACTGCTACTACAGACGGACCTCTACTCCCCTCTCATCCTCCCCTCCTCTCAATCCTGTCTTCTCTTCCTCTTCCTCACCTCTGATCCTCTGTTCTGTTCTGATTCTCTGACCCTCTGTTCTGCTCTGATCCTCTGTTCTGCTCTGATTCTCTGATCCTCTGTTCTGCTCTGATCCTCTGATCCTCTGATTCTCTGTTCTGCTCTGACCCTCTGATTCTCTGTTCTGTTCTGATCCTCTGTTCTGCTCTGATCCTTTAATCCTCTGTTCTGCTCTGACCCTCTGATTCTCTGTTCTGTTCTGATCCTCTGTTATGTTCTGATCTTCTGTTCTGCTCTGATCCTCTGTTCTGATCCTCTGTTCTGATCCTCTGATCCTCTGTTCTGATCCTCTGATCCTCTGTTCTGATCCTCTGATCCTCTGTTCTGATCCTCTGTTCTGATCCTCTGATCCTCTGTTCTGCTTCTGATCCTCTGATCCTCTGTTCTGTTCTGATCCTCTGATCCTCTGTTCTGATCCTCTGTTCTGATCCTCTGATCCTCTGTTCTGCTCTGGTCCTCTGTTCTGCTCTGGTCCTCTGAACCAACTGAGCCACGAATAGTCAGCAGAACCCAGAAGATGAGGCAGACACAGCAGTACTTGAGACGGTGTATTTAATAAAGTAAAAAGTGAAGTCCTTCAGGAAAACATGTAACTCCACAAGCTCAAAAGGAATTCCACAAGAACAAGGTAATCCACAAGGTAATCCTCCAAGACAAAAAGGCAAATCCACAAGGTGGTAGGAATAGCACAAAAAGCCTCAAAAGATACTCAAAAATAAATAAACAAGAACAAAAAACAGAATTCCACAAGAGCGTCCACCGGGATCAACAAGAGCACACAGAACACTAGGGCTGAGTGCTAACATACAAACACAGAGCAAAGAACTGAGGGAAACAAAGGGTTTAAATACAATCAGGGGAAACGAGGCACAGGTGCAAATAATAATGGGGATCAAGGGAAAGCAAAAGGTCAAAAAGCACAATGGGGGCATCTAGTGACCAAAAACCAGAACAACCCTGGCCAAATCCTGACATAGGAGACATGCACGTTACAGTGCAAAAGCTGTGGGAGGAAGAGGTACCACCTCTGTCCAAATGGCACCCTATTCCCTATATAGTGCACTACTCTTGACAAGAGATCTATGGGTCCTGGTCAAAAGTAGTTCAGGACATAGGTAATAGGGTGCAATTTGGGATGCAGGACACAGTACAGTAATGTAGTGCACTATATAGGGAATAGGGCTCTGGTCTATAGTAGTGCCACTATATAGAGAATAGGGCTCTGGTCAAAAGTAGTTCACTATATAGGGAATAGGGCTCTGGTCTAAAGTAGTTCACTATATAGGGAATAGGACTATGGTCTAAAGTAGTTCACTATATAGGGAATAGGAC
>NW_027014245.1:0-13943 GCF_036934945.1 Oncorhynchus masou masou | reverse complement strand
TGTCATGTCTTGTTATGTCTGTTCCTGTCCTTTCTCTTCATTCTCTCTCTCTGCTGGTCTTTTTAGGTTACCTTCTCTGTCTCTCATTCCTCAGCTGTTCTACATCTGCCCTAACTAGCTCTTTCACTCTTCCCCACCTGTTCTCTCTTCCCCCTCTGATTAGGTCTCTATTTCTTTCTCTGTTCCTGCTACTTTCAGTGTCTGATTCTTATTTGTGTTTTTTGATGCCAGAAGCAAGCTGTCGTCTCGTTTGCTTCCACCTTGTCCTGTCCTGTCGGAGTCTGCCTGGCTGGAGCATCCTGCACTATACTAACGTTCTTTTGTTCCGCTGACAACGTTGGAAGAGGATTTATGCCATTCCTGTATTTTCATTAAAGAACTCTGTTTTCTGTTAAAACCGCTTTTGGGTCTTCACTCAAGTTCATAACAGAAGAATCAGACCAAGAATGGACCCAGCGGCTCCGGACCCTTTTCACTCCGCCGTCGAGATCCAGGAGGCGATGCTAGGCAGACACGAGAGGAATTGTCTGCTGCTCAACATGCCGTTGAGACCCTGGCCGTCCAGTCTCCGACCTCACAAGACGGGTTCACCAACTCCACCTCGATCCACCGCCCACTTCCAGGGTTTCCGAGTCTCCGGAGCCCAGGATCAACAACCCGCCGTGTTACTCTGGGGAGCCACTGAGTGCCGCTCATTCCTCACTCAGTGTGATGTGGTGTTCTCTCTCCAGCCCAACACTTACTCCAGGAGCGCAGCCCGCATCGCCTACGTCATTTCTCCTTACCGGACGGGCGCGTGAGGGGGCACGGCAGTCTGGGAGCGAGGCTGGAGTGTATTAACCAGTATCAGGACTTTAAGGAGGAGATGATACGGGTTTTTGACCGTTCTGTTTTTGGCGAGGAGGCTTCCAGGGCCCTGTCTTCCCTATGTCAGGGGAATAGATCCATAACGGATTATTCTATTGAGTTTCGCACTCGCTGCCTCTAGTGACTGGAACGAGCCGGCTTTGCTCGCTCGTTTTCTGGAGGGTCTCCACGCCGAGGTTAAGGATGAGATCCTCTCCCGGGAGGTTCCTTCCAGTCTGGACTCCTTAATAGCTCTCGCTATTCGCATAGAGCGACGGTTTGATCTTCGTCGCCGAGCTCGTGGAAAGGAGCTCACGTTTCCGTTGCTCCCCTCCCACATCACTGCCACCTGCCGCATCACTGCCACCCTCCTCCGCCGGCTCGGATGCTGAGCCTATGCAGCTGGGGGTATTCGTATCCCGGCCAAGGAGAGGAACGGAGAATCAAATCGCCTCTGTCTCTACTGCGGCTCCGCTGGTCATTTTGTCACCTCATGTCCAGTAAAAGCCAGAGCTCATCAGTAAGAGGAGGGCTACTGGTGAGCGCAACTACTCAGGCCTCTCCTTCTGGATCACGCACTACCTTTCCGGTCCATCTCCGCTGGCCCGGTTCATCTGCTTCCTGCAGTGCCTTGATAGACTCTGGGGAGGGCTGTTTTATGGACGAGACCTGGGCTCGGGAACATGATATTCCTCTCAGACAGTTAGGGGAGCCCAGGGCCTTGTTCGCTTTAGATGGTAGTTCTTCCAAGATTCAGCGTGAGACGCTGCCTTTAACCTCACTGTCTCTGGTAATCATAGCGAAACCATTTCTCTTTTTTAATTTTTCGTCACCTTTTACACCTGTTGTTTTGGGTCATCCCCGCTAGTGCGCCATAACCCTTCTATTAATTGGTCTAGTAATACTATCCTATCCTGGAATGTTTCTTGTCATGTAACCTGTTTAATGTCTGCTATCCCTCCTGTTTCCTCTGTCTCTTCTTCACAGGAGGAGCCTGGCGATTTGACAGGGGTGCCGGAGGAGTATCACGATCTGCGCACGGTGTTCAGTCGTTCCGCCAGCCACTTCTCTCTCCACACCGGTCGTATGACTGTAGTATTGATCTCCTTTCCGGGAACTACTCCCCGGGGTAGATTATACTCTGTCGGCTCCCGAACGTAAGGCTCGAGGATTATTTGTCGGTTTCGCTCGACGCCGGTACCATAGTCTCCTCCTCCTCCCCGCCGGAGCGGGGTTTTTTTTTGTCAGAAGAAGGACGGGTCCCTGCGCCCATGCGTGGATTATCGAGGGCTGAATGACATAAAACAGTTAAGAATCGTTATCCGCTTCCTCTTATGTCTTCAGCCTTCGAGATCCTGCAGGGAGCCAGGTTTTTCACCAAATTGATTCGTAACGCCTACCATCTCGTGCGCATCAGGGAGGGGGGACGAGTGGAAGACGGCGTTTAACACCGTTAGGGCACTTTGAATACCGGGTTCTTCCTTTCGGCCTCGTTAACGCTCCAGCTGTCTTTCAGGCACTAGTTAACGACGTCCTGAGAGACATGCTGAACATTTTTGTTTTCGTTTATATGGACGATATCCTGATTTTTTCACCGTCTCTCTCGATTCATGTTCAGCACGTGCGACGCGTCCCTCCAGCGCCTTTTGGAGAACTGTCTTTATGTGAAGGCTGAGAAGTGCACTTTTCATGCCGCCTCTGTCCCTTCTCGGTTCCGTTATTTCCGCTGAGGGCATTAAGATGGATCCCGCTAAGGTCCAGGCTGTCATTGATTGGCCCGTTCCTAGTCACGCGTCGAGCTGCAGCGCTTTCTGGGCTTCGCTAATTTCTACCGTCGTTTCATCCGTAATTTCGGTCAGGTGGCAGCTCCTCCTCAAAGCCCTTACTTCTGTTAAGACGTGCTTTAAGTGGTCCGTTTCCGCCCAGGGAGCTTTTGATCTTCTTAAGAATCGTTTTACATCCGCACCTATTCTTGTTACACCTGACATCTCTAGACAGTTTGTTGTTGAGGTTGACGCGTCAGAGGTAAGGCGTGGGAGCCATTCTTTCAGCGCTTCTCTGACGGCAAGGTCCATCCTTGCGCGTTTTTCTCATCGCTTATCGCCGTCAGAACGTAAACGGCGATGTTGGTAATCGCGGAACTGCTCGCCATCCGCTTAGCCCTAGCGAATGGCGACAGTGGTTGAGGGGGCGACTGCTTTGTCGTTTGGACTGACCATAGGAACCTTGAGTACATCCGTTCAGCCAAACGACTTAATGCGCGTCAGGCTCGTTGGCTCTGTTTTTCGCTGTTTCGAGTTTGTTATTTCTTATCGTCCGGGCTCAAAGAACACCAAACCTGATGCTTTATCTCGTCTCTTCAGTTCTTCTGAGGTCTCCACCGACCCTGATGGGATTCTCCCTGAGGGGCGTGTTGTCGGGTTGACTGTCTGGGGAATTGAGAGTGGTAAAGCAAGCACTCGCTCACACCTGTCGCCGCGAGCTTGTCCTAGGAACCTTCTGTTCGTTCCTGTTCCTACTCGTCCGGCCGTTCTTCAGTGGCCCACTCTGCCAAGTTAGCCGGCCATCCCGGCGGTTCGGGGTACGCTCGCTTCCATTCGCCAGCGTTTCTGGTGGCCCACTCGGGAACGTGACGCGCGTCGATTTGTCGCCGCTTGTTCGGTCTGCGCGCAGACTAAATCTGGGAACTCTCCTCCTGCCGGCCGTCTCAGACCGCTTCCCATTCCCTCTCGACCGTGGTCTCACATCGCTTTAGATTTTATCACCGACTGCCTTCATCAGCGGGGAAGACAGTTATTCTTACGGCTGTCGATATAGATTCTCTAAGGCGGCTCATTTCATTCTCCTCGATAAGCTCCCTTCTGCTAAGGAGACGGCTCAGATCATTATCGAGAATGTTTTCCGCGAATTCATGGCCTTCCGTCTGACGTCGTTTCCGACAGAGGTCCGCAGTTCACGTCTCACTTTTGAGGGAGTTTTGCCGTTTGATTGGGGCTTCCGTCAGTCTCTCGTCCGGCTTTCATCCCCAGTCTAACGGTCAAGCCGAACGGGCCAATCAGACTGTTGGTCGCATTTTTACGCAGTCTTTCTTTCGTAACCCTGCGTCTTGGTCAGAACAGCTCCCCTGGGCAGAGTACGCCCACAACTCGCTTCCCTCGTCTGCTACCGGTCTATCCCCTTTTCAGTGTAGCCTCGGGTACCAGCCTCCGCTGTTCTCATCTCAGCTCGCCGAGTCCTGCGTCCCCTCCGCTCAGGCTTTTGTCCAGCGTTGCGAGCGCACCTGGAAGGGGGTCAGGTCGGCACTTTGCCGTAATAGGGCGCAGACTGTGAGGGCCGCTAACAAGCGTAGGACCAAGAGTCCTAGATATTGTTGCGGTCAGAGAGTATGGCTCTCCACTCAGAACCTTCCCCTTAAGACAGCTTCTCGCAAGTTGGCCCCGCGGTTCATTGGTCCGTTCCGTATTTCCCAGGTCATTAATCCTGTCGCAGTGCGACTTCTTCTCCCGCGCTATCTTCGTCGCGTTCACCCGGTCTTCCATGTCTCCTGTGTTAAGCCCGTTCTTCGCGCCCCGCTCGTCCCTCCCCCCCATCCTTGTCGAGGGCGCACCCATCTACAGGGTTCGTAAGATTTTGGACATGCGCCCTCGGGGCCGTGGTCATCAGTACCTAGTTGATTGGGAGGGGTACGGTCCTGAGGAGAGGAGTTGGGTTCCCTCTCGGGACGTGCTGGACCGTTCGCTGATCGATGATTTCCTCCGTTGCCGCCAGGTTTCCTCCTCGAGTGCGCCAGGAGGCGCCTCGGTGAGTGGGGGGGTACTGTCATGTCTTGTTATGTCTGTTCCTGTCCTTTCTCTTCATTCTCTCTCTCTGCTGGTCTTTTTAGGTTACCTTCTCTGTCTCTCATTCCTCAGCTGTTCTACATCTGCCCTAACTAGCTCTTTCACTCTTCCCCACCTGTTCTCTCTTCCCCTCTGATTAGGTCTCTATTTCTTTCTCTGTTCCTGCTACTTTCAGTGTCTGATTCTTATTTGTGTTTTTTGATGCCAGAAGCAAGCTGTCGTCTCGTTTGCTTCCACCTTGTCCTGTCCTGTCGGAGTCTGCCTGGCTGGAGCATCCTGCACTATACTAACGTTCTTTGTTCCGCTGACAACGTTGGAAGAGGATTTATGCCATTCCTGTATTTTCATTAAAGAACTCTGTTTTCTGTTAAAACCGCTTTTGGGTCTTCACTCAAGTTCATAACACAATACCCTTTGTTGGCAATGACAGAGGTCAAATGTTTTCTGTAAGTCTTCACAAGGTTTTCACACACTGTTGCTGGTATTTTGGTCCATTCCTCCATGCACATCTCCTCTAGAGCAGTGATGTTTTGGGGCTGTTGCTGGGCAACACGGACTTTCAACTCCCTCCAAAGATTTTCTATGGGGTTGAGATCTGGAGACTGGCTAGGCCACTCCAGGACTTTGAAATGCTTCTTACGAAGCCGCTCCTTCGTTGCCCGGGCGGTGTTTGGGATCATTGTCATGCTGAAAGACCCAGCCACGTTTCATCTTCAATGGCCTTGCTGATGGAAGGAGGTTTTCACTCAAAATTTCACGATACATGGCCCCATTCATTCTTTCCTTTACACAGATCAGTCGTCCTGGTCCCTTACAGGCCTCTTATCCTTTTAAATGGGAAAACTAGTGGTTAGACTTTGGATGGAGGTATCCCTGTGATTAAGTCTACGGACAGGTTGTCAGGACCCGGTTACGAACCTGGGTCTCCGGAGTGAGAAACAGTCACTTAACCAACTGAGCCACGAATAGTCAGCAGAACCCAGAAGATGAGGCAGACACAGCAGTACTTAAGACGGTGTATTTAATAAAGTAAAAAGGAGAAGTCCTTCAATACAAAAAATGGCAAATCCAAAAGGTGGTAGGAATAGCACAAAAAAGCCTCAAGAGATACTCGAAAACAAAAACAGAATTCCACAAGAGCATCCACCGGAAACGACAAGAATACACAGAACACTAGGGCTGGGTGCTAACATACAAACACAGAGCACAGAACTGAGGGAAACTAAGGGTTTAAATACAATCAGGGGAAACGAGGCACAGGTGCAAATAATAATGGGGAACAAGGGAAAAACATAAGGTCAAAAAGCACAATGGGGGCATCTAGTGACCAAAACCCGGAACAACCCTGGCCAAATCCTGACAGAATCCCCCCTAGGAACGGCTCCTGACGTTCCTACCAGCTCTCTCAGGGTGGAGGGCCCTGAACTGACGAATGAGGTCAGGGTCCAGGATGTCTTTGGCAGGAACCCAGGAGCGCTCCTCGGGACCGTAGCCTTCCCAGTCCACCAGATACTGCCAGGACCGCTGCACCCGGCGGGAATCCAGTATCCGATGGACGGTATAAGCCGGCTGGCCTCCAATGACACGAGGCGGAGGGGGAGGTCTGTCTGCCGGGACAAGGGGAGAAAAACAACAGGTTTTAACAATGAAATGTGAAATGTGGGATTAATCTTAAGGGATCTGGGTAAGTGTAGGCGATAAGAAACTGGGTTAACTCTCCTGGCAACCTTGAAGGGACCGATGTATTTTTGGGACAGCTTGCGAGACTCCACCCGTAGAGGTAAGTCTCTTGTGGAGAGCCAGACTCTCTGGCCGGGGCGCAGGGTAGGCCCGGGACGGCGACGTCTGTTGGCTTGTTGTTGGTACCTCTGTGAGGAACGCATAAGATTAAGACGGGTCTTCCTCCACATAAGCCGACAGCGTCTGACGAACTTCAAGGCTGAAGGCACTCTGACTTCTGCCTCCTGGTCCGGGAACAATGGAGGAGCATAGCCAAACTGACACTCGTGCGGGGACATACCAGTGGAGGAGGAGCGCAAGGTGTTGTGCGCGTATTCGGCCCAAACAATAAAGGATGACCATGTGGACGGGTTGTCACGAGTCATACATCGGAGGGTGGTTTCCAGCTCTTGATTCATCCTCTCTGTTTGGCCGTTGGACTCCGGATGGTACCCTGAAGATAGACTGGCAGAAGCCCCCATGAGTTGGCAGAAGGCCTTCCAAAACCTTGAGGCGAACTGGGGACCTCTGTCAGAAACCATATCTTGAGGAATGCCGAAGACTCGGAACACATGATTAATTACCAACTCAGCCGTTTCCTTGGCAGAAGGTAACTTAGTCAGAGGGACGAACCTGGCCGCCTTTGAAAACCTGTCGATTATGACTAGGATAGTAGTATTGCCATGGGATGGAGGAAGTCCAGTAATAAAGTCCAATGAGATATGGGACCAGGGTCTGTGGGGAACAGGTAAAGGGTGAAGGAGTCCTTGAGGGCGGAGGTGAGAAGATTTGCCCTGGCAGCACACGGGACAGGCATTGACGAAAGTGGCAACGTCTTCTCTTATGGTAGGCCACCAGAACTTACGCTGGATGAACTCCAAGGTGCGACCTACGCCCGGATGACAGGTGAGGCGAGAGGAGTGCCCCCACAGAAGGACCTGAGTCCTCACTGCCTTGGGGACAAACAACCGATTGGCAGGACCTCCTTTCGGGTCCGGTTCGCTAGCTTGAGCACGTCTCACGGTATCCTCAACTTGCCACGAGATCGGAGCCACAATCTTAGCAGCAGGAAGGACAGGCATGTCCGTGTCATCTCGAATGGCAGGAGCGTAGACTCGGGACAGGGCATCCGGTTTGAGATTCTTCGACCCGGGCCGATAGGTGAGGATAAACTGGAATCGATTGAAGAAAAGAGACCATCTAGCTTGTCTAGAGTTCAACCGCTTCGCCTGCTGGATATACTCCAGATTTTTGTGGTCCGTAAGCACTTGAAACGGGTGAGAAGCCCCTCGAGCCAGTGTCTCCATTCCTTCAATGCCATCTTAACCGCTAGGAGTTCACGATCCCCCACATCGTAGTTCCTCTCAGTCGGGGTAAGCCGGTGTGAGAAGAAAGCGCACGGATGAAGCTTCTTGTCTTCACCCCTCTGAGACAGGACAGCTCCAACACCAACCTCTGATGCGTCTACCTCCACCACAAATGGTTCATCCGTAGTCGGTAGTATCAGGATGGGAGCAGAGAGAACGCGCTGCTTGAGTCCTTGGAAGGCCGTCTCAGCTTCTCTTCCCCACAAAAACCTTGCATTGCCACCCTTGGTTAAAGCTGAGAGAGGGGCTGCCACCAAGCTGAAGTTCTTGATGAACTTGCGGTAAAAGTTTGTGAAGCCCAGGAAACGCTGAACTTCCTTAACGGATTTGGGGGTGGGCCAATCCGCTACCGCCCCTACCTTCCTGGGGTCCATTTGGACTCGACCGGGTTCCACTACAAATCCCAGGAATTGTACTCGGGATGAATGGAATTCACATTTTTCCGGCTTAACGTACAGATGGCTGTCCAGGAGGCGTTTGAGTACTTGTCTGACATGCTTAGTGTGTTCTTGAAGGGAGCTCGAAAAGATGAGGATGTCATCCAAGTAAACGAACACAAATATGTTAAGCATATCCCTAAGCACATCGTTTATGAGCGCTTGGAACACCGCTGGGGCGTTGGTCAGGCCGAAGGGCATCACCAAGTATTCATAGTGACCAGTAGGCGTGTTGAAAGCGGTCTTCCACTCGTCACCAGGTCTGATCCGCACAAGATGGTATGCGTTCCGCAGGTCAAGCTTAGTGAAAACAACTGCTTCCTGGAGCAGCTCGAAGGCTGTGGCCATAAGGGGTAGCGGGTAACGGTTACGGACGGTTATGGCATTGAGTCCCCGGTAGTCGATGCAAGGACGTAATCCACCGTCTTTCTTGGCCACAAAGAAAAACCCTGCTCCCGCCGGGAGGTGGATGGACGCATGAGGCCTGCTTCCAGAGCGTCCTTGATGTAGGTATCCATAGCAGCTCGTTCGGGTGGAGATAGGGAAAAGATCCGACCCCTGAGGGGGCAAGTGCCCGGAAACAGGTCGATGGGGCAATCGTAAGGTCTATGGGGTGGTAGCATGGTGGCCCTCTGTTTGCTAAACACCAGTTTGAGGTCATGGTAACACTCGGGAACTCGGGTCAGGTCGATGGATTCTAAAGACTCGGGAGTAGAACTCGGGGAATTCTGGAAAATACAAGTAGCTTGGCACGTAGGACCCCACTGCTTGATAGTGCCCACAGACCAGTCGATGTGAGGGTTATGGCTGTGAAGCCAGGGGTATCCAAGGACGAGAGGGAACTCGGAACAGGAGATCAAATGAAAGTTCATCAATTCCTGGTGTTGTGAAACTGAAAGTCGCAAGGAGGTAGTGACATGAGTGACAAGTCCAGATCCCAAAGGGCTTCCATCCAATGTAGTGACCCTCATGGGTTCACTTAGAGGTTCAGAGGGAACGCCATTCTCCTTCGCCCAGACACCATCCATGAAGTTACCTGCGGCTCCAGAGTCTACCAAGGCTTGAAGGTGAAGCTTGTGGTTGTCCCAGGAGAGGGTGACTGGAATGAGCAGACGGGAGTTGGACGGATGGGAGGAGGTTATGTTTCCCGTTACAGTTCCCCCCGGTCTGTACGGGACAGAGCGTTTCCCTGGAGCCCGGGACACGTGGAACGGAAATGGCCCGGTTTGCCGCAATATAGACAGCGTCGCTCCCTCATCCGGCGGTCTCTCTCAGCCTGGGAGATGCGTCCAATCTGCATGGGTTCCGATGGAGCCAGCGAGGATAAAGGTGGGGACTCGGAGCTGGGACTGATAGGGGCTAGAGGTCTACGGTTGAGTTCTCTCTCTCTCAGACGCTGGTCAATGCGTGAGGCCAACTTGATCAGGGACTCGAGATTGTCCGGTGGTTCCCGAGTGGCCAGTTCATCTTGGATAGTGTCGGAAAGGCCTTTCAGAAAGCACACCGTGAGCGCTCGTTGTTCCAGCCACTTGCTGCTGCCACCGTGCGGAACTGGATGGCATAGTCCGTCACGCTGCGCCAACCTTGGTGGAGAGTCAGGAGCTGTTTGGCTGAGTCAGAACCACTGCTTGGGCCTTGAAACACTCGTTTGAATTCCTCAGCAAAGGCAGAGTAGCTGGCACAGCAGGAACTATGGGCATCCCACACAGCAGTAGCCCAGGCCAGGGCTTTTTCCGACAGCAGGGTGATGATATAAGCGATCTTAGACCGGTCGGTGGGAAACGACGAGGGTTGTAGCTCAAAGGAGAGAGAACATTGGGTGAGAAACCCTTTACAAGCACTTGGATCACCTGAGAACCGTTGGGGAGGTGGAAGACGAGGTTCAGCCAGGGGGTTAACTGCCATGGGTACGTGAATCTGAGGTACTGGGACGGGAACTGTTGCCGGGGTAAGACGATCAGATATTTGCTTAATGGAAGTCAGCATCTCCGACAGAAGATGAGAATGTCTAGCCATTAAGGCCTCTTGCTGAACCAGGGCGGCTTCGTGGCGTTGGACAGTCTCCTGGTGGTGGGACAGCATGGCAAAAAGGTCCTGGGAACTGGCTGCCTCTGGGTTCATTTTTGGCTCTGTGTTTCTGTCAGGACCCGGTTACGAACCTGGGTCTCCGGAGTGAGAAACAGTCACTTAACCAACTGAGCCACGAATAGTCAGCAGAACCCAGAAGATGAGGCAGACACAGCAGTACTTAAGACGGTGTATTTAATAAAGTAAAAAGGAGAAGTCCTTCAATACAAAAAATGGCAAATCCAAAAGGTGGTAGGAATAGCACAAAAAAGCCTCAAGAGATACTCGAAAACAAAAACAGAATTCCACAAGAGCATCCACCGGAATCGACAAGAATACACAGAACACTAGGGCTGGGTGCTAACATACAAACACAGAGCACAGAACTGAGGGAAACTAAGGGTTTAAATACAATCAGGGAAAACGAGGCACAGGTGCAAATAATAATGGGGAACAAGGGAAAAAACATAAGGTCAAAAAGCACAATGGGGGCATCTAGTGACCAAAACCCGGAACAACCCTGGCCAAATCCTGACACAGGTGGGACCAGGGCCAGCTGGGGATGGGCAGAGGTTGGAGAAACCCAGCCGGTCGTTGTCGTGAGGACTTGCTTCGGGCACAGGTGGAACAGGCCGCAACAAAGGATCTCACATTCTCAATCATGTTGGGCCACCAGAATTTTCGCCTCGGGACCTCCAGTGCCCGATTAACCTCTGGATGCCCAGTTAATTTCGAGAAGAATCCCATTGTAGCACTCGAGAACGGGCTGATGGACCCCCGCCGGGGTTAGATTCTCGGGTCTGGGCTTTCCCACCATGGTCTCAATACTCCATATCACAGGGGCCACTATGCGGGAGCTGGAGATGATGGGCTTGGAGTCTCTCTCTCATTAAATACATCGTGTTGGTGGGACAGGTCATCTGCTTTCTGATCCTGGGCGATAGGCTACTGTGAAATTGAACCTGTTAAAAAACATAGACTGGTGAGTGTTCAACCTCTTGGCTTCTTGAATGGTGACCAAGTTCTTATGATCCTTCCAGATCATGAAAGGATGAGGTGCCCCCTCCAACCAGTGTCTCCACCCCTCAAGGGCCCACTTAACTGCCAAGAGCTCCCGGTTGCCTACATCGTAGTTGCGTTCTGCTGGCAAGAACCGCTTGGAGAGAAAGGCTCATGGGTGCAGTTTCTTGTCATCCCTGGTTCCGCTGTGAAAGGAGGCATCCACCGCTACCACAAAGGGACGAGCAGGATCAGGATGAACAAGGATGGGTCCGGAGGTGAAGCGTCCCTTGAGCTACTTGAATGCCCTGTCAGCCTCGGGAGTCCTGCAAAAACAGGTCTTAGGACCATGAGAGGCACTGCCACCGCACCAAAGTTGCGTATAAAACACCTGTTAAAATTGGCAAACCCGAGGAACCGCTGGACCGGCCTGAGTGAGGTGGGACGGGTAGAGACAACGTGACCCAGGAAGGAAACTTGTGATACGTGGAACTCACACTCTATCTTGACATATAGTTGACTCTGCAGGATGCGTCTCAGGACTTGGCAGACTGTGTACTGTTTCTTAGGTGCGCGTGACCTGAAATCTCACTCCACTTTGTTTTTATCCGATATTGAACGCAGTTTATCCCTTCTTAAATTTTATTGATTATTTACGTTACAAAGATACCTAAAGTTGTATTAGGAAAGTTGTTTGAAATGTCTGGATCAAGTTTACAGGTAACTTATTAGATACTTTGTAGTCTTGTTGCGCCAGTTGGAAACGGTGTGTTTTCAGAATCAAACGTGCTAAATAAATTGACATTTTGGGGATATAACGACAGAATTAAATCGAACAAAAGGACCATTTGTGATGTTTAATGGACATATTGAAGTACCAAGCAGAAGAAGATCTTCTAAAGGCAAGGCATGAATTATATGTTATTTCTGACTTTTGTGTTGTGCCTGAAAGGTTGAATTATGATTTTCATGTGTATGTTTGATGGGGTGCTGTCCTCAGATAATAGCATGGTTTGCTTTCCGCCAAAGCCTTTTTGAAATCTGACACTGTGGCTGGATTAACAAGAAGTTCATCTTTAAACCGGTGGATAACACTTGCATGATTTCATGAATTATTGTTAAGTGTATTTCTGTTTTTGAATTTGGTACGCTGCTATTTCACTGGGTGTTGTCAAATCAATCCCGTTAACTGGATTGGCACACTAAGAAATGAACAGGGAAATCATGACGAGTAGTAGGACACATTAGATTGTCATTAATAAATCGAATCACTGTATGGTTTAAAAGAGATGGGGCAAAATAAGTGGCTAATAAGTCTGGCTGCACATCTGACTTGATGACTTAATGCAAATTTGAGAAATTATATGATTAAATTCAACAAAAGAAGACAACACTGTTTCAAATGCCAAGATCATTGATATAAAGAATGTTGATAATGGCGCTGGAGGAGATGGCTGGCGTTTTACTGTCCCTCGACCAATTGTGCTATTGTGTGTTTTTGTGTATTTTTGTCACTTATTTTGAACATAATGTTTCTGCCATCGTCTCTTATGAACGAAAAGAGCTTCTAGATATCAGGACAGTGATTATTCACCCCGTACTGTAAGAATAATTTTTCTTTAACAAATCATAAGCAAAGGATTTACTCCAGACACCCGAAAGGCCCTCACACCAGTCATTCGCAGGAGAAAGAAACAGATCCGACAGCGAGTGGGTAATCTGCCTTTACCATCAGTCCTATTAGCCAACGTACAATCATTAGATAATAAAATAGATGAGCTATGAGCACGTATATCCTACCAACGGGTTTTAAAAACTGTAATATCTTATGTTTCACCGAATTATGGCTGAACAACGACATGAATAGCATACAGCTGACGAGTTCTACGCTTTAAATGCAGGATAGAACAGGCGCCTCTGGTAAGACATGGGGTGGCGGTCTATGTATATTTGTAAACAACAGCTGATGCACGAAATCAAAGGAAGTTTCTAGGTTTTCCTCACCTGATGTAGAGTATCTCATGATAAGCAGTAGACCAGAGTTTTATATTCTTTGTAGCTGTCTATTTACCACCACAAACCGATGCTGGCAATAAGAACGCACTCAATGTGCTGTATATGGCAATAAGCAAACAAGAAAACAAACATCCAGAAGTGGCGCTCCTAGTGGCTGTGGACTTTAATGCAGGGAAACTTAAATTAGTTTTACCTCATTTCTACCAGCATGTTAAATGTGCAACCAGAAGGAAACAAACTGTGGCCACCTGTACTCCACACACAGAGATGCAAACAAAACTCTCCCTCATCCTCCATTTGGCAAATCTGACCATAATTATATCCTCCTGACTCCTGCTTACAAGCAAAACAAAGCAGGATGCACCAGTAACTCGGTCAATAAAAAGTGGTCAGATGACGCAGATGCTAAGCTACAGGACAGTTTTGCTAGCACAGACTGAAATATGTTCAGGATTCTTCCGGTGGAATTGAGGAGTACACCACATCAGTCACTAGCTTCCGTCAATAAGTGCATTGATGAGTGCATTGATGATATTGTCCCCACAGTGACTGTACATACCCCAACCAGAAGCCATGGATTAGAGGCAACATCCGCACTGAGCTAAAGGGTAGATCTGCCGCTTTCAAGGAGTGTGACTCTAACCCGGAAGCTT
>NW_027014244.1:0-13946 GCF_036934945.1 Oncorhynchus masou masou | reverse complement strand
GGTACACTGGCGGGATGACTGGCGGGATGACTGTGGTACACTGGCGGGATGACTGGCGGGATGACTGTGGTACACTGGCGGGATGACTGGCGTGGGATGACTGTGGAACACTGGCGGGGATGACTGGCGGGATGACTGTGGAACACTGGCGGATGACTGGCGGATGACTGTGGTACACTGGGCGGGATGACTGGCGATGACTGTGGTACACTGGCGGGATGACTGGCGGGATGACTGTGGTACACTGGCGGGATGACTGTGATACACTGGTGGGATTACTGTGGTACACTGGCGGGATGACTGTGGTACACTGGCGGGATGACTGGCGGGATGACTGTGGGATGACTGGCAGGATGACTGTGATACACTGGCGGGATGACTGTGAAACACTGGCGGGGATGACTGTGATAACACTGGCGGGATGACTGGGCGGGATGACTGTGGTACACTGGCGGGATGACTGTGGTACACTGGCGGGATGACTGTGTTACACTGGCGGGATGACTGGCGGGATGACTGTGGTACACTGGCGGGATGACTGTGATACACTGGCGGGATGACTGTGGTACACTGGCGGGATGACTGTGATACACTGGCGGGATGACTGGCGATGACTGTGGTACACTGGCGGGATGACTGTGATACACTGGCGGATGACTGTGGTACACTGGCGGGATGACTGGCGGGATGACTGTGGTACACTGGCGGGATGACTGTGGTAACACTGGCGGGATGACTGTGATACACTGGCGGGATGACTGGCGGGATGACTGTGGTACACTGGCGGGATGACTGTGGTACACTGGCGGGATGACTGTGATACACTGGCGGGATGACTGGCGTGGATGACTGTGGTACACTGGCGGGATGACTGTGATACACTGGCGGGATGACTGTGACACTGGCGGGATGACTGGCGGGATGACTGTGGGATACACTGGCGGGATGACTGTGATACACTGGCGGGACTGGCGGGATGACTGTGGTACACTGGGCGGGATGACTGTGGTACACTGGCGGGATGACTGTGGTACACTGGCGGGATGACTGTGGTACACTGGCGGGATGACTGTGGTACGGGATGACTGCGGTACACTGGCGGGATGACTGCGGTACACTGGCGGGATGACTGGCGGGGATGACTGTGGTACACTGGCGGGATGACTGGGCACACTGGCGGATGATGACTGTGGTACACTGGCGGGATGACTGTGGTACACTGGATGACTGTGGTACACTGGCGGGATGACTGGCGGGATGACTGTAGTACACTGGCGGGATGACTGGCGGGATGACTGTGGTACACTGGCGGGATGACTGGCGGGATGACTGTGGTACACTGGCGGGATGACTGGCGGGATGACTGTGGTACACTGGCGGGATGACTGGCGGGATGACTGTGGTACACTGGTGGGATGACTGTGTACACTGGATTACTGTGGTACACTGGCGGGATGACTGTGGTACACTGGTGGGATGACTGTGGTACACTGGCGGGATGACTGGCAGGATGACTGTGGTACACTGGCGGGATGACTGGTACACTGGCGGGATGACTGTGGTACACTGGCGGGATGACTGTGGTACACTGGCGGGATGACTGTGGTACACTGGCGGGATGACTGTGATACACTGGCGGGATGACTGGCGGGATGACTGGGTACACTGGCGGGATGACTGTGATACACTGGCGGGATGACTGTGATACACTGGCGGGATGACTGTGATAACATCTGGGCGGGATGACTGGCGGGATGACTGTGGTACACTGGCGGGATGACTGTGGTACACTGGCGGGATGACTGTGACACACTGGCGGGATGACTGGCGGGATGACTGTGGTACACTGGCGGGATGACTGTGGCACACTGGCGGGATGACTGTGATACACTGGCAGGGATGACTGGCTGGATGACTGTGGTACACTGGCGGGATGACTGTGATACACTGGCGGGATGACTGTGGTACACTGGCGGGATGACTGTGATACACTGTGGGATGACTGGCGGGATGACTGTAGTACACTGGTAGGATGACTGGCGGGATGACTGGCGGGATGACTGTGGTACACTGGCGGGATGACTGGCGGGATGACTGTGGTACACTGGCGGGATGACTGGCGGGATGACTGTGGTACACTGGCGGGATGACTGGCGGGATGACTGTGGAACACTGGCGATGACTGGGATGACTGTGGAACACTGGCGGGATGACTGGCGGGATGACTGTGGTACACTGGCGGGATGACTGGCGGGATGACTGTGGTACACTGGCGGGATGACTGGCGGGATGACTGTGGTACACTGGCGGGATGACTGTGGGATGACTGTGGCACTGGGTGGGATGACTGTGGTACACTGGCGGGATGACTGTGGTACACTGGCTGTGGATGACTGGCGGGATGACTGTGGTACACTGGCGGGATGACTGTGATACACTGGGATGACTGTGATACACTGGCGGGATGACTGGCGGGACTGTGATAACACTGGCGGGATGACTGGCGGGATGACTGTGGTACACTGGGGGATGACTGTGGTACACTGGCGGGATGACTGTGATACACTGGCGGGATGACTGGCGGGATGACTGTGGTACACTGGCGGGATGACTGTGGTACACTGGCGGGATGACTGTGGTACACTGGCGGGATGACTGTGGTACACTGGCGGGATGACTGGCGGGATGACTGTGGTACACTGGCGGGATGACTGTGATACACTGGCGGGATGACTGTGGTACACTGGCGGGATGACTGTGGTACACTGGCGGGATGACTGTGAAACACTGGCGGGATGACTGTGATAACACTGGCGGGATGACTGGCGGGATGACTGGCGGGATGACTGTGGTACACTGGCGGGATGACTGTGGTACACTGGCGGGATGACTGTGATACACTGGCGGGATGACTGGCGGGATGACTGTGGTACACTGGCGGGATGACTGTGGTACACTGGCGGGATGACTGTGATACACTGGCGGGATGACTGGCGGGATGACTGTGGTACACTGGCGGGATGACTGTGATACACTGGCGGGATGACTGTGGTACACTGGCGGGATGACTGGCGGGATGACTGTGATACACTGGCGGGATGACTGGCGGGATGACTGTGGTACACTGGCGGGATGACTGTGGTACACTGGCGGGATGACTGTGGTACACTGGCGGGATGACTGTGGTACACTGGCGGGATGACTGCGGTACACTGGCGGGATGACTGGCGGGATGACTGCGGTACACTGGCGGGATGACTGTGGTACACTGGCGGGATGACTGGCGGGATGACTGTGGTACACTGGCGGGATGACTGGCGGGATGACTGTGGTACACTGGCGGGATGACTGGCGGGATGACTGTGGTACACTGGCGGGATGACTGTAGTACACTGGCGGGATGACTGGCGGGATGACTGTGGTACACTGGCGGGATGACTGGCGGGATGACTGTGGTACACTGGCGGGATGACTGGCGGGATGACTGTGGTACACTGGCGGGATGACTGTGATACACTGGTGGGATTACTGTGGTACACTGGCGGGATGACTGTGGTACACTGGTGGGATGACTGTGGTACACTGGCGGGATGACTGGCAGGATGACTGTGGTACACTGGCGGGATGACTGTGGTACACTGGCGGGATGACTGTGGTACACTGGCGGGATGACTGTGGTACACTGGCGGGATGACTGTGGTACACTGGCGGGATGACTGTGATACACTGGCGGGATGACTGGCGGGATGACTGTGGTACACTGGCGGGATGACTGTGATACACTGGCGGGATGACTGTGATACACTGGCGGGATGACTGTGATAACACTGGCGGGATGACTGGCGGGATGACTGTGGTACACTGGCGGGATGACTGTGGTACACTGGCGGGATGACTGTGGTACACTGGCGGGATGACTGGCGGGATGACTGTGGTACTGGCGGGATGACTGTGGTACACTGGCGATGACTGTGATACACTGGCGGGATGACTGGCTGGATGACTGTGGTACACTGGCGGGATGACTGTGGTACACTGGCGGGATGACTGTGGTACACTGGCGGGATGACTGGCGGGATGACTGTGGTACACTGGCGGGATGACTGTGATACACTGGTGGGATGACTGTGGTACACTGGCGGGATGACTGTGGTACACTGGCGGGATGACTGGCGGGATGACTGTGATACACTGGCGGGATGACTGGCGGGATGACTGTGGTACACTGGCGGGATGACTGTGGTACACTGGCGGGATGACTGTGGTACACTGGCGGGATGACTGCGGTACACTGGCGGGATGACTGGCGGGATGACTGCGGTACACTGGCGGGATGACTGTGGTACACTGGCGGGATGACTGGCGGGATGACTGTGGTACACTGGTGGGATGACTGTGGTACACTGGCGGGATGACTGTGGTACACTGGCGGGATGACTGTGGTACACTGGCGGGATGACTGTGATACACTGGTGGGATGACTGGCGGGATGACTGTAGTACACTGGCGGGATGACTGGCGGGATGACTGTGGTACACTGGCGGGATGACTGGCGGGATGACTGTGGTACACTGGCGGGATGACTACGGATTACTGGTACACTGGCGGGATGACTGGCGGGATGACTGTGGTACACTGGCGGGATGACTGTAGTACACTGGCGGGATGACTGGCGGGGATGACTGTGGTACACTGGCGGGATGACTGGCGGGATGACTGTGGTACACTGGGATGACTGGCGGGATGACTGTGGTACACTGGCGTGGGATGACTGTGGTACACTGGCGGGATGACTGTGGTACACTGGCGGGATGACTGTGGTACACTGGTGGGATGACTGTGGTACACTGAGCGGATGACTGTGATACACTGGCGGGATGACTGTGATACACTGGCGGGATGACTGGCGGGATGACTGTGGTACACTGGGATGACTGTGGTACACTGGCGGGATGACTGTGATACACTGGCGGGATGACTGGCGGGATGACTGTGGCACACTGGCGGGATGACTGTGGTACACTGGCTGGGATGACTGTGATACACTGGCGGGATGACTGGCGGGATGACTGTGGTACACTGGCGGATGACTGTGATACACTGGCGGGATGACTGTGGTACACTGAAGGGATGACTGGCGGGATGACTGTGGTACACTGGCGGGATGACTGCATACACTGGATGACTGTGGTACACTGGCGACGATGACTGTGGTACACTGGAAGGGATGACTGGCGGATGACTGTGATACACTGGCGATGACTGGCGGGATGACTGTGGTACACTGGCGGGATGACTGTGGTACACTGGCGGGATGACTGTGGTACACTGGCGGGATGACTGATACACTGGCGGGATGACTGGCGGATGACTGTGGTACACTGGCGATGACTGTGGTACACTGGCGATGACTGTGATACACTACGGGCGATGACTGGCGGGATGACTGTGGTACACTGGCGGGATGACTGTGATACACTGGCGGGATGACCGGTGGTACACTGGCGGGATGACTGGCGGGATGACTGTGGTACACTGGCGGGATGACTGTGATACACTGGCGGATGACTGTGGTACACTGGCGATGACTGTGGTACACTGGCGGGATGACTGGCGTGATGACTGTGATACACTGGCGGGATGACTGGCGGGATGACTGTGGTACACTGGGCGATGACTGTGGTACACTGGCGGGATGACTGTGGTACACTGGCGGGGATGACCGCGGTACACTGGTGGGGATGACTGTGGTACACTGGTGGGATGACTGTGGTACACTGGCGGATGACTGTGGTACACTGGCGGGATGACTGTGGTACACTGGCGGATGACTGTGGTACACTGGCGGGATGACTGTGACACTGGTGGAGTGACTGGTGGGATGACTGGCGTACACTGGCGGATGACTGGGCGGGATGACTGTGATACACTGGCGGATGACTGAAGCGGATGACTGTGGTAACACTGGTGGGATGACTGTACACTGGCGGGATGACTGTGGTACACTGGCGGGATGACTGTGATACACTGGCGGGATGACTGGTGGGATGACTGGTGGTACACTGGCGTGATGACTGGGCGATTACTGTGATACACTGGCGGATGACTGTAGTATAATGGCAGGGACAAATGGTGGGATAACCGGGGATATGCTTAACACCACGGGGCAGTCCCGCAACTAAGCTAGATGCCCTAAATCTCACACAAATCATCAAGGGAACCCACCAGGTACAACCCTAACTCTGTAAACAAGGGCACCCTCATAGACGCTCATCCTGACCAACTGGCCATTCTCCAGATACACCTCCGTCTTCAACCAGGATCTCAGCGATCACTGCCTCATTGCCTGGTATCCACTACGGCCGCAGTCAAACGGCACCACCCCTCATCACTGTCAAACGCTCCCTAAAACACTTCTGGAGCAGGCCTTCCTAATCAACCTGGCCCGGGTATCCTGGAAGGACATTGACCCATCTCGTCAGCTGAGGATGCCTGGTCATTCTTTAAAAGTGCACCTCCTCACCATTTTAGATAAGCATGCTCCGGCTCAAAATGCAGAACCAAGAACAGATACAGCCCTTGGTCTACCCAGACCTGGACTGCCCTCGACCAGCACAAACATCCTGTGGCGGACTGCAATAGCATCGAATAGTCCCCGCGATATGCAACTGTTCATGGAAGTCAGGAACCAATACACGAGTCAGTCAGGAAAGCTAAGGCCAGCTTCTTCGTGGCAGAAGTTTGCATCCTGTAGCTCCAACTCCAAAAGTTTCGGGGACACTGTGGAAGTCCATGGAGAACAAGAGCACCTCCTCCCAGCTGGCCACTGCACTGAGGCTAGGTAACACGGTCACCACCGATAAATCCATGATTATCGAAAACTTCAACAAGCATTTCTCAACGGCTGGCCATGCCTTCCGCCTACTACTCCAACCCTCAGCCAACAGCTCCGCCCCTGCCAGCTCTCTCGCCCAAACCTCTCCAGGTTCTCCTTTATCCAAATCCAGATAGTAGATGTCCTGAAAGAGCTGCAAACCTGGACCTGTACAAATCAGCTGGGCTTGACAATCTGACCCTCTATTTCTGAAACCATCCGCCGCTATTGTCGCAACCCCTATTACCAGCCTGTTCAACCTCTTTTCATATCGTCTGAGATCCCTGAAGGATTGGAAAGCTGCCGCAGTCATCCCCCTCTTCAAAGGGAGACACCCTGGACCCAAACTGTTACAGTCCTATATCCATCCTGCCCTCCCTATCTAAGGTCTTCGAAAGCCAAGTCAACAAACAGGTCACTGACCATCTCGAATCCCACCGTACCTTCTCCGCTGTGCAATCTGGTTTCCGAGCTTCAGTCATGGGTGCACCTCAGCCACACTCAAGGTACCAAAACGATATCATAACCGCCATCGAGCAAAGACAGTACTGTGCAGCCGTCTTCATCGACTGTTGCTGGCTTTCGACTCTGTCAATCACCATATTCTTTATCGGGCAGACTCAGTAGCCTCCCCGTTTTCGGATGACTGCCTTGCCTGGTTCACCAATTACTTTGCAGACAGAGTTCAGTGTGTCAAATCGGAGGGCATGCTGTCCGGTCCTCTGGCAGTCTCTATGGGGTGCCACAGGGTTCAATTTCTCGGGCCGACTCTTTCTCTGTATATCAATGATGTTGCTCTGCTGCGGGGCGATTCCCTGATCCACCTCTACGCAGACGACACCATTCTATATACTTCCGCCCGTCCTGACACTGTGCTATCTAACCTCCAAACGAGCTTCAATGCCATACAACACTCCTTCCGTGGCCTCCAACTGCTCTTAAACGCTAGTAAAACCAAATGCATGCTTTTCAACCGATCGCTGCCTGCACCAGCATGCCCGACGAGCATCAACACCCTGGATGGTCCTGACCTTGAACATGTGGACACCTATACCTAGGTGTCTGGCTAAACTGTAAACTCTCCTTCCAGACACACATATCAACATCTCCAATCGAAAAATCAAATCAAGAGAGGCTTTCATTCCTAACAAAGCCTCCTTCACTTACGCGCTAAACTTACCCTAGTAAAACTGACTATCCTACCGATCCTCGATTTCCGGCATGATGTCATCTACAAAATTGCCTCCAACACTCTACTCAGCAAACTGATGCAGTTTATCACAGTGCCATCCGTTTTGTCACTAAAGACCTTATACCACCCACCACTGCGACTTGTATGCCTCGTCGGGCTGGCCCGGCTGATATTCGCCGCCAGACCCACTGGCTCCAGGTCATCTACAAGTCCATGCTAGGTAAAGTCCGCCTATCTCAGTTCACTGGCTCATCACATGGCAACACCCATCCGTAGCACGCGCTCCAGCAGGTGTATCTCACTGATCATCCCTAAAGCCAACACCTCATTTGTCACCTTCGCTCCAGTACTCTGCTGCCTGTGACTGGAACGAACAAAATCCCTGAAGTTGGAGACTTTGATCTCCCTCACCAACTTCAAACATGTGGTATCTGAGCAGCCAACCGATCGCTGCAGCTGTACATAGTCTATTGGTAAATAGCCAACCCATTTTCACCACCTCATCACCACACTGTTTTTATTTATTTACTTTTCTGCTTCTTTGCACACCAGTATCTTACCTGTACATGACCATCTGATCATTTATCACTCCAGTGCTAATCTGCAATTGTAATTATTCGCCTACCTCCTCATGCCTTTTGCACACGATGTATATAGATTCCCCTTTTTGTACTGTGTTATTGACTTGTTAATTGTTTACTCCATGTAACTCTGTGTTGTCTGTTCACACTGCTAAGCTTTATCTTGGCCAGGTCGCAGTTGCAAATGAGAACTTGTTCTCAACTAGCCTACCTGGTTAAAAATAAAGGTGAAATAAAAATAAAAAATAATAATAACTGTAGTAAATGGTTGGACAATGGTGGGATAACTGTAGTACAATGGTTGGACAATGGTGGGATGACTGTAGTACAATGGTTGGACAATGGTGGGATGACTGTAGTACAATGGTTGGACAATGGTGTGGATGACTGTAGTAATGGCAGGACAATGGTGGGATGACTGTAGTACAATGGTAGGACAATGGTGGGATAACTGTAGTACAATGGTGGGATAACTGTAGTACAATGGTGGGGATGACTGTAGTACAAATGGTTGGACAATGGTGGGATGACTGTAGTACAATGGTAGGACAATGGTGGGATGACTGTAGTACAATGGTTGGACAATGGTGGGATGACTGTAGTACAATGTGGTAGGACAATGGTGGGATGACTGTAGTACAATGGTTGGACAATGGTGGATGGTCTTTGTACAATGGTTGGACAATGGTGGGATGACTGTAGTACAATGGTAGGACAATGGTGGATGACTGTAGTACAATGGTTGGACAATGGTGGGATGAGAATGGTAGTACAATGGCTGGACAATGGTGGGATGACTGTAGTACAATGGTGGGATGACTGTAGTACAATGGTAGGACAATGGTGGGATAACTGTAGTACAATGGTGGGATAACTGTAGGACAATGGTAGGACAATGGTGGGATAACTGTAGTACAATGGTGGGATAACTGTAGGACAAATGGTAGGACAATGGTGGGATGACTGTAGTACAATGGTAGACAATGGGATGATTGTAGCACGACAGCAGTACTACGGTAGGACTGACGGCAGCACGGTGGCAGGACGACGGTAGGATGACAGTAGGCCGGAGCCAGGAGCTCACCTGTGGGTTGTTGGCCTCGGCCAGCTTGCACTGTCTCAGGAACAGTTTGAGGTTACCCCAGTCCATATAGGGCAGTAGTACCATCGGCTTCTCCTTCCTCTGTACACACATGACTGATGGGGAGCAGGTTCCTGGAGGACAGGACAAATGGGAGGTTAAAAGGAAATAATAGGTAGGAGAGACAGGAGGAAAATACTTGCACATCTCAACTAGTCTATCTAGCAGAATTCAATGGTGACTGATAATAGAAGAGAGAGAGAGCAGGATAACACACTACCACAATGACACGGAACCAGGTGTTTCTGTAGGGGGGCAAGGTAACACACTACTACAATGACATGCATTCAGGTGTTTCTGTAGGGGGGGGCAAGGTAACACACTACTACAATGACATGCATTCAGGTGTTTCTGGGGGGGGCAAGGTAACACATCACCACAATGACACGGATCCAGGTGTTTCTGTAGGGGGAGGTAACACACTACTACAATGACATGCATCCAGGTGTTTCCCTGGGGTGGGGGGGACGACGACAAGATTACACACTACTACAATGACACGGATCCAGGTGTTTCCAGGGGGCAAGATAACACACTACACAATGACACGGATCCAGGTGTTTCAGGGGGGGGGCAAGATAACACACTACTACAATGACACACGAATCCAGGTGTTTCTGGAGGGGGGGGCTAAGATAAACACACTACTAGAATGACTGACCCAAAATTAAGACTCAGTGAGCATAGCCTTGCTATTGAGAAAGGTCGCCGTAGACAGACATGGCTCCTCAAGAGAAGACAGGCTATGTGCACACTGCCCACAAAATGAGGTGAAAACTGAGCTGCACTTCCTAACCCCTCCCAAATGTATGACCATGTTAGAGACACATATTTCCCTCAGATTCCACAGACCCACAAAGAATTTGAAAACAAACAAAACCCTATATCATTCAGGTGACATCACAGTGTGACATCACAGCAGCAAGATGTGTGACCTGTTGCCACAAGAAAAGGATAACCAGTGAAAATAAAACCCATATTTATGCTTATTTATTTTCCCTTTGTACTTTAACCATTTGTACATTGTTACGACACTGAAATATATATATATATACATATATACATATATATATATATATATACCATATATTCGGCCCTTGAACTTTACGACCTTTTTGCCACATTTCAGGCTTCAAACATAAAGATATAAAACTGTATTTTTTTGTGAAGAATCAACAACAAGTGGGACACAATCATGAAGTGGAACGACATTTATTGGATATTTCAAACTTTAACAAATCAAAAACTGAAAAATTGGGCGTGCAAAATTATTCAGCCCCCTTAAGTTAATACTTTGTAGCGCTAATTCTTTGCTGCGATTACAGCTGTAAGTCGCTTAAAAGTGTTCCTATCAGTTTTGCACATCAAGAGACTGACATTTTTTCCCATTCCTCCTTGCAAAACAGCTCGAGCTCAGTGAGGTTGGATGGAGCATTTGTGAAACAGCAGTTTCCAGTTCTTTCCACAGATTCTCGATTGGATTCAGGTCTGGACTTTGACTTGGCCATTCTAACACCTGATATGTTTATTTTTGAACCATTCCATTGTAGATTTTGCTTTATGTTTTGATCATTGTCTTGTTGGAAGACAAATTCGGTCCCAGTCTCAGGTCTTTTGCAGAATGGTCCTGTATTTGGCTCCATCCATCTTCCCATCAATTTTAACCATCTTCCCTGTCCCTGCTCAAGAAAAGCAGGCCCAAACCATGATGCTGCCACCACCATGTTTGACAGTGGTTATGGTGTGTTCAGGGTGATGAGCTGTGTTGCTTTTACGCCAAACATAACGTTTGCACTGTTGCCAAAAAGTTCAATTTTGGTTTCATCTGACCAGAGCACCTTCTTCCACATGTTTGGTGTGTCTCCCAGGTGGCTTGTGGCAAACCTTTAAACGACACTTTTTCTGGATATCTTTAAGAAATGGCTTTCTTCTTGCCACTCTTCCATAAAGGCCAGATTTGTGCAATATACGACTGATTGTTGTCCTATGGACAGAGTCTCCCACCTCAGCTGTAGATCTCTGCAGTTCATCCAGAGTGATCATGGGCCTCTTGGCTGCATCTCTGATCAGTCTTCTCCTTTGTATGAGCTGAAAGTTTAGAGGGACGGCCAGGTCTTGGTAGATTTGCAGTGGTCTGATACTCCTTCCATCTTTATCGCACAGTGCTCCTTGGGATGTTTAAGCTTGGGAAATCTTTTTGTATCCAAATCCGCTTTAAACTTTTTCACAACAGTATCTCGGACCTGCCTGGTGTGTTCCTTGTTCTTCATGATGCTTCCCTGCGCTTTTAACGGACCTCTGAGACTATCACAGTGCAGGTGCATTTATACGGAGACTTGATTACACACAGGTGGATTGTATTTATTATCATTAGTCATTTAGGTCAACATTGGATCATTCAGAGATCCTCACTGAACTTCTGGAGAGAGTTTGCTGCACTGAAAGTAAAGGGCCTGAATAATTTTGCACGCCCAATTTTTCAGTTTTTGATTTATTCAAAAAGTTTGAAATATCTAATAAATGTCGTTCCACTTCATGATTGTGTCCCACTTGTTGTTGATTCTTCACAAAAAAATACAGTTTTATATCTTTATGTTTGAAGCCTGAAATGTGGCAAAAGGTCGCAAAGTTCAAGGGGGGCCGAATACTTTCGCAAGGCACTGTATATATTTATATATATATATTCTTTATTATTTTGGAACTTCTGTATGTGTAATGTTTACTGTTAATTTTTTAAATGTTTATTTCACTTTTGTTTATTAATCTATTGCACTTGCAATATAAAAAAAAAATATATGTTTCTCATGCCAATAAAGCCTCTTAAATTTAAATTAAGGAGGAAGCTTATTGGAGAGCACTGTGACCAACTGACCTCAGGAAAGGAAAGAGGAAGGTGGGGCCCAGCGTGAGGAACTGACAAAGCTTTCACAGAATCACACACGTGGGGCGTAATAAGATACGCGTGAACAGACGGATGAAGACCATCATGGAAATAAAAATCGCTGTCAAAACAGTTTAACACATTAACATTAGGCCTACATTCATTTCGGGCGGCAGGGTAGGTAGCCTAGTGGTTAGAGCGTTGGACTAGTAACCGAAAGGGTTGCGAGCTGACAAGGTGCAAATCTAGATGTCTAGACAAATGCTAGATGTGTAGAGGATAATGAAGCAGCTATCTGCTAGATGTGTAGATGTGTAGAGTGATGCTGAGCAGCTATCTGCTGGAGCAGCTGTCTGCTAGAGTGTAGAGGATGCTGGGAGCTGTCTGCAGTGTAGAGGATGTTGGAGCAGCTATCTGCTAGAGGTGTAGAGTGATGCTGGAGAAGCTATTCAAGGTGTAGAGTGATGCTGGAGCAGCTATCTGCTAGAGGTGTAGAGTGATGCTGGAGTGTCTGCTAGAGGTGTAGAGGATGCTGGAGCAGCTACCTGAGGTGTAGAGGATGCTGGAGATGCTGGTAGAGTGATGCAGCAGCTATCTGCTAGAGGTATCTGGAGCAGCTGTCTGCTAGAGGTGTAGAGTGATGCTGGAGCAGCTGTCTGCTAAATGTTATCTGGCAGCTATCTGCTAGATGTGTAGAGTGATACTGGAGCAGCTACCTGCTAGATGTGTAGAGTGATGCAGGAGCAGCTATCTGCTAGAGGTGTAGAGTGATGCTGGAGAAGCTATCTGGTAGATGTGTAGAGTGATGCTGGAGCAGCTACCTGCTAGATGTGTAGAGGTGTAGATTGCTGGAGAAGATGTATAGAGTGATCCTGGAGCAGCTATCTGCTAGATGTGTAAAGAGTGTAGAGATGCTGAGCAGCGCATTCAGAGTGTGTAGAGTGATGCTGGAGCAGCTATCTGCTAGATGTGTAGATAATGATGCAGAGATGAGAGCTGCTGGAGCAGCTATCTGCTAGAGGTGTAGATGTGCTGGAGAGTGATGCTGGAGCAGCTATCTGCTAGAGGTGTAGAGTGATGCTGGAGCAGCTATCTGCTAGAGGTGAAGTTACGCTGGGAGCGCCATTCGTGTAGAGGATAATGATGCAGCTATCTGCTAGAAGTGTAGAGGATGCTGAGAAGCTATCTGCTAGAGGTGTAGAGGATGCTGGAGCAGCTATCTACAGAGGTGTAGAGTTTGCTGTTGGAGCAGCTATCTGCTAGATGTGTAGAGGTGT
>NW_027014243.1:0-13952 GCF_036934945.1 Oncorhynchus masou masou | reverse complement strand
TAAATTCCATCCAAAAAGCAGGTTGTAGATTTGGAGTTTTGATTTGGAGTAAAGGTTATGTTGTTTAGGGTAAGCATCCTGTATATGTCCTGGTGACATAGTGAAGGTTATGTTGTTTAGGGTAAGCATCCTGTATATGTCCTGGTGACATAGTGAAGGTTATGTTGTTTAGGGTAAGCATCCTGTATATGTCCTGGTGACATAGTGAAGGTTATGTTGCTTATGGTAAGCATCCTGTATATGTCCTGGTGACATAGTGAAGGTTATTTTGTTTAGGGTAAGCATCCTGTATATGTCCTGGTGACATAGTGAAGGTTATGTTGTTTAGGGTAAGCATCCTGTATATGTCCTGGTGACATAGTGAAGGTTATTTTGTTTAGGGTAGCATCCTGTATATGAGTGAGTGGATGATCTCTGCAGGTGTGGTTCCCACCGTGAAGCATGGAGGAGGAGGTGTGATGGTGCTTTGCTGGTGACACTGTTTGTGATTTATTTTGAATTCAAGGCACACACCTCCAGACTGTGTAAGGGCTATTTGACCAAGAAAGAGAGTGATGGAGTGCTGCATCAGATGACCATGCCTCCACAATCACCCAACCTCAAACCAATTGAGATGGTTTGGGATGAGTTGGACCGCAGAGTGAAAGAAAAGCAGCCAAAAAGTGCTCAGCATATGTGGGAACTCCTTCAAGACTGATGGAAAAGCATTCCAGGTGAAGCTAGTTGAGAGAATGCCAAGAGTGTGCAAAGCTGTCATCAAGGCAAAGGTTGGCTACTTTGAAGGAATATATTTTGATTTGTTTAACACTTTTTGCTTACGACATGATTCAACATGTGTTATTTCATAGTTTTGATGTCTACGCTATTATTCAACAATGTAGAAAATAGTAAAAAATAAAGAAAAACACTGTAATGGGTAGATGTGCCCAAACTTTTGACTGGCACCATATATATATATATATATCTGTAGTTGCTACAACTACAGGTTGCCCATTTAAGTCTATCAAAAGTGTTTCCAGTTTGATCATGTGTCCATTAGGCCTATGGATGTATTTAATCAGCATGAATTAGATTGAGCAATAGAAGCCCCACTTTTATTACACAGGCTGGGATCCTCACTATGCAGCTGTTATTCTATAGGCTGGGATCCTCACTATGCAGCTGTTATTCTATAGGCTGGGATCCTCACTATGCAGCTGTTATTCTATAGGCTGGGATCCTCACTATGCAGCTGTTATTCTATAGGCTGGGATCCTCACTATGCAGCTGTTATTCTATAGGCTGGGATCCTCACTATGCAGCTGTTATTCTATAGGCTGGGATCCTCACTATGCAGCTGTTATTCCATAGGCTGGGATCCTCACTATGCAGCTGTTATTCTATAGGCTGGGATCCTCACTATGCAGCTGTTATTCTATAGGCTGGGATCCTCACTATGCAGCTGTTATTCTATAGGCTGGGATCCTCACTATGCAGCTGTTATTCTATAGGCTGGGATCCTCACTATACAGCTGTTATTCCACAGGCTGGGATCCACACTATGCAGCTGTTATTCCATAGGCTGGGATCCACACTATGCAGCTGTTATTCTATAGGCTGGGATCCTCACTATGCAGCTGTTATTCCACAGGCTGGGATCCTCACTATGCAGCTGTTATTCTATAGGCTGGGATCCTCACTATGCAGCTGTTATTCTATAGGCTGGGATCCTCACTATGCAGCTGTTATTCTATAGGCTGGGATCCTCACTATGCAGCTGTTATTCTATAGGCTGGGATCCTCACTATGCAGCTGTTATTCTATAGGCTGGGATCCTCACTATGCAGCTGTTATTCTATAGGCTGGGATCCCCACTATGCAGCTGTTATTCTATAGGCTGGGATCCTCACTATGCAGCTGTTATTCTATAGGCTGGGATCCTCACTATGCAGCTGTTATTCTATAGGCTGGGATCCTCACTATGCAGCTGTTATTCTATAGGCTGGGATCCTCACTATGCAGCTGTTATTCTATAGGCTGGGATCCTCACTATGCAGCTGCTGCAAAAGCACATTTTTCACTGGCTGTCCACTGGTTTCAAAAACAATTATTGATAGGCAGCATAAACTTCTTGAATTGAAACATTTTTGGGTTCAAATACCCATTTAGATTTGCGAACAGCCATCCACAACAACCACAATTCATAAGGCGCAAATAGCTAAATGAGATAGCAACAGTGTGATTCACATCAATACGCTATGTAGATAACCATTATAAAGTGATATCCGTATCGCCGTAGATCGACACCACTGCTCTCATCCTTTCCTCCAAGCGTTTATTCAAGTTGTATAATCTATGGATGCCGACAGCAGTCTCACCATTGGAAGAAATAGCTTGGACTGCAGCCTACAAAAGCCTATTCCTGCTCTTTTCATGCGATCCATCAAACACATTTGGTGTGTCATCATAGTGGTCTCTGACATCATAGTGGTCTCTGACATCATAGTGGTCTCTGACTTCTAGATGTCTCTGACATCATAGTGGTCTCTGACATCACAGTGGTCTCTGACATCATAGTGGTCTCTGACATCATAGTGGTCTCTGACATTATAGTGGTCTCTGACATCACAGTGGTCTCTGACATCACAGTGGTCTCTGACATCACAGTGGTCTCTGACATCACAGTGGTCTCTGACTTCATAGTGGTCTCTGACTTCATAGTGGTCTCTGACTTGTGGTCAGACTCACTCAGGGGAACAAAACGAGCGCCTTTTTTCAATGCTGATTTGAATGTCGTTGAGAAAACAGAGAAGTGTCAAAGATGATTTTTTTTTGCAAACCTCCTTTCTGAATTTAAAAGTAAATCCTCAAGTTTTTCAAAAGTATCTGTAATCTGATTACAATATTTGTGCTGGTAACGTAACAGATTACAGTTAACGTTTTTGTTTGTAATTACCTTAAATGTAATCCATTACTCGCCAACCCTGCTGTAAACAAACGGTATCCTTTCAGTTGAGCAGCTACTAGCGCTTTAGTCAGGCCGAGAGAGCTCTGAAATCGGAGAAGATAGCCAGAGCGAATTTACGAACAGACCTGAACGATTATACCACTCAGTTAAGTTATGAATGACATGAATAATCAAAGAAATAAACGCTGGGTAGTTAGTTAGATATAGCATGAAGTAAATATACTGGCAAGTTTGATGTACAAGTAATGTTAGCCAACGAGCTAACATACCCGGCCATAACCCAGTCAGTCATATGTAATACCACATCTAATGGAATTCCCTTGGATCTCGGAAGATGTGGCCTTAATCTCTTCTACCACCCATTCTTCTCAGTGTGTGTGTGTGTGTGTGTGTGTGTGAGTGTGTGTGTGTGTATGCGTATACTGATGTTTTTTGTGTTTTGTCAGGTCGTTAGTAGGTAGCTAACATACCCGGTACATACTGGTATAATGATATGCTATTTGAAAAGCAATTACTTTATTACATTTCTCAACATTTTAAGTAAAACATTTCTATCCACTCTCTTTGGACTTCGGCTGCATATTTTACGCAACTTTCTCAAAATCTGAAAACGTTGTGAAACCATGCTACATTTCCCGGAAGAATTGCATTATGGGCCCTAAAAGCACGGAAATAGTGTCCACTGCGTGTATACTTAGTATTTTGACGAATTTTGTACGACATCCGGGAACTTTTGGCATACTAACGATATCCATACTATGACCAATAAGCATACTAACTATATCCATACTATATCCATACTGACTATATCCATACTATATCCATATCCATACTCTATCCATACTATATCCATACTAACGATATCCATACTATGACCAATAAGCATACTAACTATATCCATACTATATCCATACTGACTATATCCATACTATATCCATACTAACTCTATCCATACTATATCCATACTAACGATATCCATACTATAACCAATAAGCATACTAACTATATCCACACCTATATCCATACTAACTCTATCCATACTAACTATATCCATACTATATCCATACTGACTATATCCATACTATATCCATACTAACTCTATCCATACTATATCCATACTAACTATATCCATACTATAACCAATAAGCATACTGACTCTATCCATACTATGACCAATAAGCATACTAACTATATCCATACTAACTATATCCATACTATACCATATGCATACCAACTATATCCATACTATAATCCAATATATCCATACTAACTATATCCATACTATAACCAATAAGCATACTAACTATATCCATACTATAACCAATAAGCATACTAACTATATCCATACTATGACCAATAAGCATACTGAACTCAATATCCATACTAACTATATCCATACTATAACCAATAAGCATACTGACTCTATCCTATACTATATCCATACTGACTAGCATACTAACTATATCCATACTAACTATATCCATACTATAATCCATACTAACTATATCCATACTAACTATATCCATACTAACTATATCCATACTAACTATATCCATACTAACTATATCCATACTATAACCAATAAGCATACTAACTATATCCATACTATGACCAATAAGCATACTAACTATATCCATACTAACTATATCCATACTATACCAATATGCATACTAACTATATCCATACTATAACCAATAAGCATACTAACTATATCCATACTAACTATATCCATACTATGACCAATAAGCATACTAACTATATCCATACTATATCCATACTAACTCTGTCCATACTAACTATATCCATACTATGACCAATAAGCATACTAACTATATCCATACTAACTATATCCATACTATAACCAATAAGCATACTGACTATATCCATACTAACTATATCCATACTATAACCAATAAGCATACTGACTCTATCCATACTAACTATATCCATACTATAACCAATAAGCATACTGACTCTATCCATACTAACTATATCCATACTATGACCAATAAGCATACTAACTATATCCATACTAACTATATCCATACTATAACCAATAAGCATACTAACTATATCCATACTATAACCAATAAGCATACTAACTATATCCATACTATAACCAATAAGCATACTAACTATATCCATACTATAACCAATAAGCATACTAACTATATCCATACTATGACCAATAAGCATACTAACTATATCCATACTATAACCAATAAGCATACTAACTATATCCATACTATAACCAATAAGCATACTAACTATATCCATACTATGACCAATAAGCATACTGACTCTATCCATACTAACTATATCCATACTATAACCAATAAGCATACTAACTATATCCATACTATAACCAATAAGCATACTAACTATATCCATACTATGACCAATAAGCATACTGACTCTATCCATACTATAACCAATAAGCATACTAACTATATCCATACTATGACCAATAAGCATACTAACTATATCCATACTATGACCAATAAGCATACTAACTATATCCATACTATAACCAATAAGCATACTAACTATATCCATACTAACTATATCCATACTATGACCATACTATGACCAATAAGCATACTAACTATATCCATACTAACTATATCCATACTATGACCAATAAGCATACTAACTATATCCATACTAACTATATATCCATACTAACTATATCATACTATGACCAATAAAGCATACTGACTCTATCCATACTAACTATATCCATACTGACTCTATCCATACTAACTATATCATACTATAACCAATAAGCATACTAACTATATCCTACTAACTATATCATACTATGACCAATAAGCATACTAACTATATCCATACTATGACCAATCAGCATACTAACTATATGCATACTATGACCAATAAGCATACTATATACTCAAATTTATGTTACAAATAGTATGGTTAGATGCGGTTAGTATGGTATTCGAACACAGTTTAGGTATCCCCTTTCCAAGTGTAAAAACATACAGTAGTTTCCTCTCCCATCTATAAAAGACTCCAGTGCCCTCTAGTGGCTGTACGGAGACATTGCATTTACTCAGACATTTTCAACAGAGGCAGTTGGGATATAAATCAATAAGAACGTCATAAAAATACACAGTAAGATACAGACATTTTTGACAGACATTTTGCATCCATCCCAAGTTGAACATGTTTATTTCTTAACTGGTAAAATATAGTACATTTGTATAAAATATATCTTTCGGCTGTCGTGTATATAGTAAACGCTACTATTATAGCCATTGTTGCTTAAAATAATATTATTTTGCCAGCAAAATGTCATGATTGAACAGTGACAGACAGGTGTCAAAACACACTACACAGAGAAAGACACATATTCATGATAAAGTGTTGTTATAAAACCCCAAAATAGAACGTGTTACTTTTATTTAAAAAAACAAAACAAATCGCCCATTCTAGAAAGTAACAATGGATCAAACCATTCACACCTTCATGCAGCCGTACTGTGATTATTAGTATTGTATGTCAAATTAATTGGTCATCTTTTCTTTTATTCATTGAATATTGTTAGTTCAAATCGTCTTTGGTTGGCGGGAAGTCTGTACACAGTTTTCGCAAACTAGCTCAAATGTCAACGGTTAGTCATGGATAGGACCAGGAGGATCACGACGACTATCTCATGACCTAATGTTGTATTAGCAACCACAGCACAGTACTAATTGTGACCGAACAGGATTTTAAAAAGGCACCAATACTGAAATGAAAGACAGCCTCGTGGGATCTACCGTAACGTGTGTAAGGTGATCTAGAATTACAATTCAAACAGATAGATACTACTGTAAGGTACTTTTCATTGTCCTCCAAGGTGACATTTAGGTGAAATCATAGCCACATAGGCCTCCTGTATGTGTTGGCCTCTTGGGACTGTCACAAAGCCAAGGAGAGAGGATACCGTCTGTTGGTGTGCCTTGCTGTGCTGCCGTCAGTGTAATGCTACGATATGATGTCCTGTCATGTGATATCAGTTCTACTGGTCATTGGTTCAGGCTGTCATCAGTATAAAAATATCCTCTATGGAACGTTCCTACCCATTTTTGTTTTGTCAACGACAGCATATTGGGTGGACTGATTCTATCTCTATAGTCAAGAGGGCCACAAATCCTGCAGCTCAGTCCGATACACGTGAAAGTACCTCAGAATCACTACCTCAACACAGTTCCTCATAAACCCTGTTGAACATGTTCAGGGTAAGTGAAGGCATCGTTAAGACCCTGTAAACAACAGTACGTACGGCAGGTGATGGAGTTCGGTCCTGTGAGACTGGTACTGCCCAAAATGATACTTTATGTTTTAGTTCATTCGGTGTTGCCAACCTTTCTCTCTCTCCCTCCCCATATCGCTTTTATTCTCTGTACCTCTTATGCCCCATTATTACGTTAAGACAAAAAATGCACTTTTTATATTCCTCCCCGATAACTCCTATAATTGTAAAAGAGTGAGCTGCTTTAAGAACACTTAACAAGAGTAAACGTGTAACTTGTATGGGGTGTAAACAAGCTGTCTAAAAACATGGGGCTCTTTACCGTACAACACATTCAGAGTATGGAAGCAGATTCAGGCCAAAAAGGCCCCTGCGTGAATACTGATACGATATGTTTATCATTATGATGTGTGTGTGTCATCACTATGTGTGTGTGTGTGTCATTACTATCGTGTGTGTGTGTCATTACTATCGTGTGTGTGTCATCATTTTGTGTGTGTCATCACTATCGTGTGTGTGTGTCATCATTTTGTGTGTGTCATCACTATGTGTGTGTGTGTCATCACTATGTGTGTGTGTGTCATCACTATGTGTGTGTGTGTGTCATTACTATCGTGTGTGTGTGTCATTACTATTGTGTGTGTGTCATCACTATTGTGTGTGTGTCATCACTATGTGTGTGTGTGTCATCACTATGTGTGTGTGTGTGTCATTACTATCGTGTGTGTGTGTCATCACTATGTGTGTGTGTGTGTCATCACTATGTGTGTGTGTGTCATCACTATCGTGTGTGTGTGTCATTACTATTGTGTGTGTGTGTCATCACTATGTGTGTGTGTGTCATCACTATGTGTGTGTGTCCCTGACAGGAGTGTGTCCCTGGGAATATAGATGAATCTTCAAAGCACTCAGGTGTCTATCAGTCATTTTCTTTTTACAGTCTTCCTTGGAGCAGCTCTGTTTTCCTCCGTTCTCATTCCAGAAGAGTTCGGCCTTGGAATCCAGTCCACGAGACAGACATTAGAGTGCCATCACTGTCAACATTGTCATATACACAGCATATACATGTATAACTCATTTACATGGTGGTACCCTCCCTGCTGCCCTAAAGAACCTCTATGACTGAAATGACCGTCATTATGGTGATGATGTCATTACGGTGATGACGTCGTTATGGTGATGACAGTCATTCCAGGCAAACAGTTCTGAGTCAAGCAACAGTATTGTACCGAGCAACAGTATTGTACCAAGCAACAGTATTGTACCAACACAGTGGTACAGCCTACTGTAGCAACAGTATTGTACCAAATCAGTATTGTACCAAGCAACAGTATTTACGCGTGAAGCAACAGTATTGTACCGAGCAACAGTATTGTACCAAGCAACAGTATTGTACCAAGCAACAGTATTGTACTAAGCAACAGTATTGTACCAAGCAACAGTATTGTACCAAGCAACAGTATTGTACCAAATAGTCCAAGCAACGTATTGTACCAAGCAACAGTATTGTACCAAGCAACAGTAGATTGCACCAATGGCAACAGTATTGTACCAAGCGAGTACAGCTATTGTACAACAGTTCAAGCATGCCAAAGTCAGTCATCTTCTTGTGAGACAAGAGAACACAGTGATCAAGATCAGTAGGCACCTTTGGTTTGGCTTAAGTCCTGGGGTAACTACTGTGTATCTGTTCATCCTGTCCAGGGACAGAACACGTCTGCGTGAGCCAAGAGAAAGGGGCCATCTTTTCAATGCCTTTAGTCTCCACAGTCATTTCCTGTAACTTATATTAAGTGGTAAGCAAACACCAACGGGCTGTGGCCCCCTAGGGTCCACTCTAGGACAGTCTAGGTACCTTCTACGACAGTATCTTCAGTTACTTAGTCTCTCGAGACAGATAGATGAGGCCCTCTAGTCAACTTTATGAGCGTGTTCAGGTTCTAAGACAACGTATTCAGGTACATGTTCTCATCAGCCAGAGAGGTGAGCATGGAGGTCATGTCCCCCTACAGCCATGTTGGGGAGCACAGAGGGCAGGGGTGGTGGAGGTCTGTGGGGTGGTGAGACGAGACGAGAGTCTGGGATGAACCCCATGGAGAGGTGGATTGACGGGGCTGAAGGACGAGGTCTGGGATGAACCTCCATGGAGAGGTGGATTTGGAAGAACGAGGTCTGGGATGAACCTATGGAGAGGTGGATTGACGGGGTCTAGGGAACCTCCTGGAAGGTGGATGGCGGGGCTGAAAAGGACGGGTCTGGGATGAACCCCCATGGAGAGGTGGATTGACGGGGCTGAAGGGACGAGGTCTGGGATGAACCCCCATGGAGAGGTGGATTGACGGGGCTGAAGGACAAGGTCTGGGATGAACCTCCATGGAGAGGTGGATTGACGGGGCTGAAGGACAAGGTCTGGGATGAACCTCCATGGAGAGGTGGATTGACGGGGCTGAAGGACGAGGTCTGGGATGAACCCCCATGGAGAGGTGGATTGACGGGGCTGAAGGACGAGGGGTCTGGGTCATCAATGATGGAGGTAAAGTCTATCTGGGCATTATCCAGATCCACGTTCTCCAGAGCATTGGAGATGGGGACCTATGGTCATGGGAGGTAGCCCAGCTGGGCAGACTTGTTCCGCTGATGGTCCATATGGGTCACCAGGTGCCCTGGTGCTGGTTGAGGCAGGCCCGTCTGGGTTGGGTCCTGGTGAGGATGGGTGATCCGCTGATTTGATCTGCACTGGTTGTCCATGTCAGGGTGCTGCATGTGGATCTGGCCCGAGTAATACATGTTGCTATTGTTGGAGGGGAGAGAAGATCTCCCGATGGGTCTGAGAGAGCTGGACAGGGGGCAGTCGGACTGCTCTCCTTGGGCTGGAGGTAGACTGGACTGGGCTGACATGTGGAGGACTGCCCAGGTACCCTCCTCCTGGCTGGGACTGGAGGCTATTCTGCCTGATGAGAGGCTTCCGGCCCTGGGGTGGTCTAGGGACCACAGGGACTCCCATTTCCTGGCTGTAGCAGGACCCTGGCCCTCCAGGCAGGCTCATCATGGGGACCTCGTTAGAGGGGATGGAGAGCGGAGCTAGTGGCCTCCTCGGCTATGGCTTAGAGGGATCATCAGTTTCTGGTTGGTGGAATAGCCTGGGGATGCTGGAGTCTGGCTTTGGGGTAGAGGCTTTGTTGGTGTTGTTGCTAGGGCTGAAAAGTGTTGGTGTTGTTGCTGGGGATGGTGTTGGTGTTGTTGCTGGGGTTGGCGTTGGTGGTGTTGTTGTTGTTGGTGGGGCTGGTGTTGGTGTTGTTGCTGGGGCTGGTGCTGGGGCTGGTGTTGTTGCTGGAGCTGGTGTTGTTGCTGGGGCTGGTGTTGTTGCTGGGGCTGGTGTTGTTGCTGGTGTTGGTGTTGTTGCTGGGAGCTGGTGTTGGTGTTGTTGCTGGGGCTGGTGTTGTTGCTGGGGCTGGTGTTGGTGTTGTTGCTGGGGCTGGTGTTGTTGCTGGTGTTGTTGCTGGGGCTGGTGTTGTTGTTGTTGGTGGGGCTGGTGTTGTTGTTGTTGGTGGGGCTGGTGTTGGTGTTGTTGCTGGGGCTGTGTGTTGTTGTTGGTGGGGCTGGTGTTGTTGTTGTTGGTAAGGGGCTGGTGTTGGTGTTGTTGCTGGGGCTGGTGTTGTTGTTGTTGGTGGGAGCTGGTGTTGTTGTTGTTGGTGGGGCTGGTGTTGGTGTTGTTGCTGGGGCTGGTGTTGTTGCTGGTGTTGTTGCTGGTGTTGTTGCTAGACAAGGCTGCTGATGCATCGCCACCTGAGTCAAATCAAATGAGATCAACATTTAGATTAAAGTGCTTTCATTAATAATTCAAGACAAGCAAGTAAACACATTATTCAGGAAATATCCTTTGAAAACTCCACATAACACATCTTACTATAAAAGAGGGGGAATAAAGAGGAGAAGAAGACACAGGGTGAGGGGAAATAGAAGACACAGGGTGAGGGGAAACAGAAGACAGAGGGTGAGGAGAAATAGAAGACAGAGGGTGAGGGGAAATAGAAGACAGAGGGTGAGGAGAAATAGAAGACAGAGGGTGAGGGGAAATAGAAGACACAGGGTGAGGAGAAATAGAAGACAGAGGGTGAGGGGAAATAGAAGACACAGGGTGAGGAGAAATAGAAGACAGAGGGTGAGGGGAAATAGGAGACACAGGGTGAGGAGAAATAGAAGACAGAGGGTGAGGGGAAATAGAAGACAGAGGTGAGGAAATAGAAGACACAGGGTGAGGGAAACAGAAGACAGAGGGTGAGGGGAAACAGAAGAAGACACAGGGTGAGGGGAAATAGAAGACACAGGGTGAGGGGAAATAGAAGACAGAGGGTGAGGGGGAAATAGAAGACAGAGGGTGAGGGGAAACAGAAGACAGAGGGTGAGGGAAATAGAAGACAGAGGTGAGGGGAAACAGAAGACAGAGGGTGAGGGGAAAGAAGACAGAGGGTGAGGGAAACAGAAGACAGAGGGTGAGGGGAAACAGAAGAAGACAGATGGTGAGGGAAACAGAAGAAGACACAGGGTGAGGGGAAATAGAAGACAGAGGGGGAGGGGAAATAGAAGACAGAGGGTGAGGGGAAATAGAAGACAGAGGGTGAGGGGAAATAGAAGACAGAGGGTGAGGGGAAACAGAAGAAGACAGAGGGTGAGGGGGAAACAGAAGACAGAGGGTGAGGAAACAGAAGACAGAGGGTGAGGGAAAACAGAGGGAAACAGAAGACAGAGGGTGAGGGGAAACAGAAGAAGACAGAGGGTGAGGGAAATAGAAGACAGAGGGTGAGGGGAAACAGAAGACAGAGGGTGAGGAAAAGAAGACAGAGGGTGAGGGGAAACAGAAGACAGGGGGTGAGGGGAAACAGAAGACAGAGGGTGAGGGGAAACAGAAGACAGGGGGTGAGGGAAATAGAAGACAGAGGGTGAGGAAACAGAGACAGAGGGTGAGGAAATAGAAGACAGAGGTGAGGGAAACAGAAGACAGAGGGTGAGGAAATAGAAGACAGAGGGTGAGGAAACAGAAGACAGAGGAGTGAGAAACAGAAGACAGAGGTGAGAAATAGAAGACAGAGTGAGAAACAGAAGACAGGTGAGGGAAATGAAGACAGAGGGTGAGGAAACAGAAGACAGAGGGTGAGGAAATAGAAGACAGAGGGTGAGGGAAACAGAAGACAGAGGGTGAGGGAAATAGAAGACAGAGGTGAGGAAACAGGAAGACAGAGGTGAGGGAAACAGAAGACAGAGGGTGAGGGAAACAGAAGACAGAGGGTGAGGAAACAGATGAAGAAACAGGGTGAGGGGAAACAGAAGACAGAGGGTGAGGGAAACAGAAGAAGACAGAGGTGAGGGAAACAGAAAGACAGAGGGTGAGGGAAACAGAAGACAGAGGGTGAGGGAAACAGAAGACAGAGGTGAGGGGAAACAGAAGACAGAGGGTGAGGGGAAACAGAAGAAGACAGAGGGTGAGGGGAAACAGAGAAGACAGAGGGTGAGGGAAACAGAAGACAGAGGGTGAGGGAAACAGAAGAGACAGAGGGTGAGGGGAAACAGAAGACAGAGGGGGGGAAATAGAAGACAGAGGGTGAGGGGAAACAGAAAGACAGAGGGTGAGGGGAAACAGAAGACAGAGGGTGAGGGAAACAGAAGAAGACAGAGGGTGAGGGGAAACAGAAGAAGACAGAGGGTGAGGGAAATAGAAGACAGAGGGTGAGGGGAAACAGAAGAAGACAGAGGGTGAGGGAAACAGAAGACAGAGGGTGAGGGAAACAGAAGAAGACAGAGGGTGAGGGGAAACAGAAGAAGACAGAGGGTGAGGGAAACAGAAGACAGAGGGTGAGGGGAAACAGAAAGACAGAGGGTGAGGGGAAACAGAAGAAGACAGAGGGTGAGGGGAAACAGAAGAAGACAGAGGGTGAGGGGAAACAGAAGACAGAGGGTGAGGGGAAATAGAAGACAGAGGGTGAGGGGAAACAGAAGAAGACAAAGGGTGAGGGAAATAGAAGACAGAGGGTGAGGGAAACAGAAGAAGACAGAGGGTGAGGGAAACAGAAGAAGACAGAGGGTGAGGGGAAACAGAAGACAGAGGGTGAGGGGAAACAGAAGACAGAGGGTGAGGGAAACAGAAGAAGACAGAGGGTGAGGGAAACTAAGGGAAGACAGAGGGTGAGTGGAATAGAAGAAGGAGGGTGAGAAACAGAAGACGGAGGTGAGGGAAACAGAAGACAGAGGTGAGAAACAGAAGAAGACAAGAGGTGAGGAAATAGAAGAAGACAGAGGTGAGAAACAGAAGACAGAGGTGAGGAAACAGAAAGACAGAGGGTGAGGGGAAACAGAAGAAGACAGAGGGTGAGGGAAACAGAAGACAGGGGGTGAGGAAACAGAAAGACAGAGGGGTGAGGAAACAGAAGACAGAGGGTGAGGGGAAACAGAAGACAGACGAGGGGTGAGGGGAAACAGAAGACAGAGGGTGAGGGGAAACAGAAGACAGAGGGTGAGGGGAAACAGAAGACAGAGGGTGAGGGAAACAGAAGACAGAGGGTGAGGGAAACAGAAGACAGCAGGGTGAGGGGAAAGCAGAAGACAGAGGGTGAGGGAAACAGAAGACAGAGGGTGAGGGGAAACGAGAAGACAAAGGGTGAGGGGAAACAGAAGAAGACAGAGGGTGAGGGGAAACAGAAGAAGACAGAGGGTGAGGGAAACAGAAGACAGAGGGTGAGGGAAACAGAAGAC
>NW_027014242.1:10000-13954 GCF_036934945.1 Oncorhynchus masou masou | reverse complement strand
ATACAAATATCTTCTCTGTGCGTGCCCTTTAACGTGAGCTTCAGGCAAAACCAAGATGACTTGGCATCCAGGAAATGACAAGGATTTTGAGGCTCTGTCTTTCATGATCTCCTTATATGGCTGTGAACGCAAGAGGAATGAGTCTGCCCTTTCTGTCGTTTCCCCAAGGTGTCTGCAGCATTGTGACGTATTTGTAGGCAGATCGTTGGAAGATTGACCATAAGAGACCACATTTACCATGTGTCCGCCGGTGTCCTGCGCCGAAATTGGTAGCGCAAAAGTCACCTGCCAGTATTTTTCCATGGGGCACAGAGAGAGAAGCAAGCTTCCACGAACTGCATGTCAATGAAGAGATATGTGAAAAAACACCTTGAGGATTGATTCCAAACAACGTTTGCCATGTTTCGGTCGATATTATGTAGTTAATCCGGAAAAAGTTTCACGTTGTAGGTGACTGCATTTTCGGTTCGTTTCGGTAGCCAGGCGCAATGTAGAAAACGGGAACTATTTCACACACAGACGCTTTCAGGAAACACTCATGCATTTGGTATGTGGCTGGGAGTCTCTCATTGAAACATCAGAAGCTCTTCAAAGGTAAATGATTTTATTTATTTGGTTATCTGGCTTTTGTGAAAATGTTGCAGCAGATGCTACACAAAATGCTATGCTAGTTATTACCTACACAAATTAGTCAATTTCTATGGTTCAAAGCATATTTTGAAAATCTGAGATGACAGTGTTGTTAAGAAAAGGCTAAGCTTGAGAGCAAACGCATTATTTAATTTTATTTGCGATTTTCAGAATCGTTAACGTTGCATTATGCTAATGAGCCTGAGGCTTAGTCACAATCCCGGATCCGGGATGGGGAGTTTCAAGAGGTTAACGTACAGAGTCAATGTGGAGACTATAAACAGGGGGTACCGGTACAGCGTCAATGTGGAGACTGTATACAGGGGGTACCGGTACAGAGTCAAAGTGGAGGCTATATACAGGGGGTACTGGTACAGAGTCAATGTGGCGGCTATATACAGGGTGTTACGGTACAGAGTCAATGTGGAGGCTATATACAGGGTATTACGGTACAGAGTCAATGTGGAGGCTATATACAGGGTATTACGGTACAGAGTCAATGTGGAGGCTATATACAGGGTATTACAGTACAGAGTCAATGTGGAGGCTATATACAGGGTGTTACGGTACAGAGTCAATGTGGAGACTATATACAGGGTGTTACGGTACAGAGTCAAAGTGGAGGCTATATACAGGGTATTACGGTACAGAGTCAATGTGGAGGCTATATACAGGGTGTTAAGGTACAGAGTGAATGTGGAGGCTATATACAGGGTATTACGGTACAGAGTCAATGTGGAGGCTATATACAGGGTGTTACGGTACAGAGTCAATGTGGAGGCTATATACAGGGTATTACGGTACAGAGTCAAAGTGGAGGCTATATACAGGGTATTACGGTACAGAGTCAATGTGGAGGTTATATACAGGGTATTACGGTACAGAGTCAATGTGGAGGCTGAAAAGGAGGCTCTTCTGTTGAATCTGACTATTAATCTTAATGGTTGTTCAGTCGTCTCAAATAAAACTGTGAAGGACCTCGGCGTTACTCTGGACCCTGATCTCTCTTTTGAAGAACATATCAAGACCATTTCAAGGTCAGCTTTTTTCCATCATTGCAAAAATCAGAAACTTTCTGTCCAAAAATGATGCAGAAAAATTAATCCATGCTTTTGTCACTTCTAGGTTAGACTACTGCAATGCTCTACTTTCCGGCTACCCGGATAAAGCACTAGATAAACTTCAATTAGTGCTAAATACGGCTGCTAGAATCCTGACTAGAACCAAAAAAATGGATCATATTACTCCAGTGCTAGCCTCCCTACACCGGCTTCCTGTTCAGGCAAGGGCTGATTTCAAGGTTGTACTGCTAACCTTTAAAAAAAAAAAAAAAAATCATCTTTATTTAACCAGGTAGGCAAGTTGTGAACAAGTTCTCATTTACAACTGCGACCTGGCCAAGATAAAGCAAAGCAGTTCGACACATTCAACGACACAGAGTTACACATGGAGTAAAACAAACATACAGTCAATAATACAGTATCAACAAGTCTATATACGATGTGAGCAAATGAGGTGAGATAATGGAGGTAAAGGCAAAAAAAGGCCATGGTGGCAAAGTAAATACAATATAGCAAGTAAAACACTGGAATGGTAGATTTGCAGTGGAGGAATGTGCAAAGTAGAAATAAAAATAATGGGGTGCAAAGGAGCAAAATAAAATAAATCAATAAAATAAATACAGTAGGGAAAGACGTAGTTGTTTGGGCTAAATTATAGGTGGGCTATGTACAGTCATAGTTACAGTCATAGTTTAATGCATAGTTTCAGTTCAGTCATAGTTTCAGGTAGGTCATAGATTCAGTTCAGTCATAGATTCAGTTCAGTCATAGATTCAGTTCAGTCATAGATTCAGTTCAGTCATAGTGTCAGTCATAGTGTCAGTCATAGTGTCAGTCATAGTGTCAGTCATAGTTTCAGTTCAGTCATAAATTCAGTTCAGTCATAGTTTCAGTCATAGATTCAGTTCAGTCATAGTTTCAGTCATAGTTTCAGGTCAGTCATAGATTCAGTTCAGTCATAGTTTCAGTCATAGTTTCAGGTCAGTCATAGATTCAGTTCAGTCATAGTTTAAATCATAGTTTCAGTTCAGTCATAGTTTAAATCATAAATTCAGTTCAGTCATATTTTCAGTCATAGTTTCAGTTCAGTCATAGTTTAAATCATAGTTTCAGGTCAGTCATAGTTTCAGTTCAGCCATAGTTTCAGTTCAGTCATAGTTTCAGTCATAGTTTCAGGTCAGTCATAGTTTCAGGTCAGTCATAGTTTCAGGTCAGTCATAGTTTCAGTTCAGTCATAGTTTCAGTTCAGTCATAGTTTAAATCATAGTTTCAGTCATAAATTCAGTTCAGTCATATTTTCAGTCATAGTTTCAGTTCAGTCATAGTTTCAGTTCAGTCATAGTTTCAGTCATAGTTTCAGGTCAGTCATAGTTTCAGTTCAGTCATAGTTAAAATCATAGTTTCAGTTCAGTCATAGTTTCAGTCATAGTTTAAATCATAGATTCAGGTCAGTCATAGTTTCAGTTCAGTCATAGTTAAAATCATAGTTTCAGTTCAGTCATAGTTTCAGTCATAGTTTAAATCATAGATTCAGGTCAGTCATAGTTTCAGTTCAGTCATAGTTTCAGTTCAGTCATAGTTTCAGTTCAGTAATAGATTCAGTTCAGTCATAGATTCAGTTCAGTCATAGATTCAGTTCAGTCATAGTTTCAGTCATAGTTTCAGTCATAGTTTAAATCATAGTTTCAGTTCAGTAATAGTTTCAGGTCAGTCATAGATTCAGTTCAGTCATAGATTCAGTTCAGTCATAGTTTCAGTCATAGTTTCAGTCATAGTTTCAGTTCAGTCATAGATTCAGTTCAGTCATAGTATAAATCATAGTTTCAGGTCAGCCATAGTTTCAGTTCAGTCATAGTTTCAGCTCAGTCATAGTTTCTGTCATAGTTTCAGTCATAGTTTAAATCATAGTTTCAGGTCAGTCATAGTTTCAGGTCAGTCATAGTTTCAGTTCAGTCATAGTTTCAGGTCAGTCATAGTTTCAGGTCAGTCATAGTTTAAATCATAGTTTCAGGTCAGTCATAGTTTCAGTCATAGTTTCAGTCATAGTTTCAGTCATAGTTTCAGTCATAGTTTCAGGTCAGTCATAGTTTCAGTCATAGTTTCAGTTCAGTAATAGTTTCAGGTCAGTCATAGATTCAGTCATAGTTTAAATCATAGATTCAGTTCAGTCATAGATTCAGTTCAGTCATAGTTTCAGTTCAGTCATAGTTTCAGTTCAGTCATAGATTCAGTCATAGTTTAAATCATAGTTTCAGTTCCGTCA
>NW_027014242.1:0-5000 GCF_036934945.1 Oncorhynchus masou masou | reverse complement strand
CTTCCCCTCCCTATCTCTCTGTGTTTACCTTATCTCCCCTAAATCTCTCTGTTTATACCTTCCCTCCCCTATCTCTCTCTGTGTTTACCTTCTGTCCCCTATATCTCTGTATGTTTACCTTCCCTCCCCTATATCTCTCTGTGTTTACCTTCTCTCCCCTATATCGCTGTGTGTTTGCCTTCCCTCCCCAATATCTCTCTGTGTTTACCTTCCCTCCCCTCTCTCTCTGTGTTTACCTTCCCTCCCCTATCTCTGTGTTTACCTTCTCTCCCCTATATCTCTCTATTTATACCTTCTCTCCCCTATATCTCTGTGTTTACATTCTCTCCCCTATATATCTCTGTGTTTACCTTCCCCTCCCTATCTCTCTGTGTTTACCTTATCTCCCCTAAATCTCTCTGTTTATACCTTCCCTCCCCTATCTCTCTCTGTGTTTACCTTCTGTCCCCTATATCTCTGTGTGTTTACCTTCCCTCCCCTATCTCTCTGTTTACCTCCCCTCCCCTATATCTCTCTGTGTTTACCTTCTCTCCCCTATATCGCTGTGTGTTTACCTTCCCTCCCCAATATCTCTGTGTTTACCTTCTCTACCCTATATATATCTGTGTTTACCTTCTCTCCCCTATCTCTCTGTGTGTGTTTAACTTTTCTCCCCGATATCTCTGTGTTTCCCTTCTCTCCCCTATATCTCTGTGTGTGTTTACCTTCTCTCCCCTATATCTCTGTGTGTGTGTGTGTGTTTACCTTCTCTCCCCTATATCTCTGTGTGTGTTTACCTTCTCTCCCCTATCTCTCTCTGTGTGTTTACCTTCCCTCCCCTATATCTCTGTGTGTGTGTTTACCTTCTCTCCCGGAGTGACAGAGACCCTCCAGACACAGTGTGTGTATGAGGGATAACCGTTGGGGTAACCGGGTGACGAGAAGTTACCTGTCGACTCCTGTAGGGTCTCCCCGCACGCTACACACACACACACACACACACGCACACACACACACACACACACACACACACACACACACACACACACACACACACACACACACACACACACACACACACACACACACACACACACACACACACACACACACACACACACACACACACAGAGAGAGAGAGAGAGAGAGAGAGAGAGGAGGGAGAGAGAGAGGAGGGAGAGAGAGAGGAGAGAATTGTCATGTAAAATGGTATTACATAATAATAAGAAATTATAACAATAACAACAATGAAATGGTGACAGTCAACAGTAGAACAATGACACATCTAAAAGGATCAACATGGAAAACGAAACACCTCTCTCTTTTACATCTCTCTCTGTCTTTACCATCTCTACTCCCATCTCTCTCTGTCTTTACCATCTCCACTACCATCTCTCTCTATCTTTACCATCTCTACTCCCATCTCTCTCTCTATCTTTACCATCTCTACTCCAATCTCTCTCTATCTTTACCATCTCTACTCCCTATCTTTACCATCTCTACTCCAATCTCTCTCTATCTTTACCATCTCTACTCCCATCTCTCTCTCTCTTTACCATCTCTACTACCATCTCTCTCTATCTTTACCATCTCTACTACCATCTCTCTCGATCTTTACCATCTCTACTCCCATCTCTCATTCTATCTTTACCATCTCTACTCCAATCTCTCTCTATCTTTACCATCTCTACTCCCATCTCTCTCTCTATCTTTACCATCTCTACTCCAATCTCTCTCTCTGTCTTTACCATATCTACTCCCATCTCTCTCTGTCTTTACCATCTCTACTACCATCTCTCTCTATCTTTACCATCTCTACTCCCATCTCTCTCTCTGCCTTTACCATCTCTACTTGCTACGTAAGCTTAACTTTCTGAACATTCGAGACGTGTAGTCCACTTGTCATTCCAATCTCCTTTGCATTAGCGTAGCCTCTTCTGTACCCTGTCAACTATGTGTCTATCTATCCCTGTTCTCTCCTCTCTGCACAGACCATACAAACGCTCCACACCGCGTGGCCGCCGCCACCCTAATCTGGTGGTCCCAGCGCACGACCCACGGGAGTTCCTGGTCTCCGGTAGCCTCTGGAACTGCCGATCTGCGGCCAACAAGGCAGAGTTCATCTCAGCCTATGCCTCCCTCCAGTCCCTCGACTTCCTGGCACTGACGGAAACATGGATCACCACAGACAACACTGCTACTCCTACTGCTCTCTCTTCGTCCGCTCACGTGTTCTCGCACACCCCGAGAGCTTCTGGTCAGCGGGGTGGTGGCACCGGGATCCTCATCTCTCCCAAGTGGTCATTCTCTCTCTCTCCCCTTACCCATCTATCTATCGCCTCCTTTGAATTCCATGCTGTCACAGTTACCAGCCCTTTCAAGCTTAACATCCTTATCATTTATCGCCCTCCAGGTTCCTCGGAGAGTTCATCAATGAGCTTGATGCCTTGATAAGCTCCTTTCCTGAGACGGCTCACCTCTCACAGTCCTGGGCGACTTTAACCTCCCCACGTCTACCTTTGACTCATTCCTCTCTGCCTCCTTCTTTCCACTCCTCTCCTCTTTTGACCTCACCCTCTCACCTTCCCCCCTACTCACAAGGCAGGCAATACGCTCGACCTCATCTTTACTAGATGCTGTTCTTCCACTAACCTCATTGCAACTCCCCTCCAAGTCTCCGACCACTACCTTGTATCCTTTTCCCTCTCGCTCTCATCCAACACTTCCCACACTGCCCCTACTCGGATGGTATCGCGCCGTCCCAACCTTCGCTCCTCTCCCCCGCTACTCTCTCCTCTTCCATCCTATCATCTCTTCCCTCTGCTCATACCTTCTCCAACCTTTCTCCTGAGTCTGCCTCCTCAACCCTCCTCTTCCCTTTCTGCATCCTTTGACTCTCTATGTCCCCCTATCCTCCAGGCCGGCTCGGTCCTCCCCCTCCCGCTCCGTGGCTCGATGACTCATTGCGAGCTCACAGAACAGAGCTCCGGGCAGCCGGCGGAAATGGAGGAAAACTCGCCTCCCTGCGGACCTGGCATCCTTTCACTCCCTCCTCTCTACATTTTCCTCCTCTGTCTCTGCTAAAGCCACTTTCTACCACTCTAAATTCCAAGCATCTGCCTCTAACCCTAGGAAGCTCTTTGCCACCTTCTCCTCCTCCTGAATCCTCCTCCCCCTCCCCCCTCCTCCCTCTCTGCAGATGACTTCGTCAACCATTTTGAAAAGAAGGTCGACGACATCCGATCCTCGTTTGCTAAGTCAAACGACACCGCTGGTTCTGCTCCACACTGCCCTACCCTGTGCTCTGGACCTCTTTCCCTCTCTCCCAGATGAAATCTCGCTTCTTGTAACGACCGGCCGTAACAACCTGCCCGCTTGACCCTATCCCCTCCTCTCTTCTCCAGACCATTTCCGGGGGACCTTCTCCCTTACCTCACCTCGCATCATCAACTCATCCCTGACCGCTGGCTACGTCCCTTCCGTCTTCAAGAGAGCGAGAGTTGCACCCTGAAAAACCTACACTCGATCCCTCCGATGTCAACAACTACAGACCAGTATCCCTTCTTTCTTTTCTCTCCAAAACTCTTGAACGTGCCGTCCTTGGCCAGCTCTCCCGCTATCTCTCTCAGAATGACCTTCTGATCCAAATCAGTCAGGTTTCAAGACTAGTCATTCAACTGAGACTGCTCTTCTCTGTATCACGGAGCGCTCCCGCACTGCTAAAGCTAACTCTCTCTCTCTGCTCTCATCCTTCTAGACCTATCGGCTGCCTTCGATACTGTGAACCATCAGATCCTCCTCTCCACCCTCTCCGAGTTAGGCATCTCCGGCGCGGCCCACGCTGGATTGCGTCCTACCTGACAGTCGCTCCTACCAGGTGGCGTGGCGAGAATCTGTCTCCTCGCCACGCGCTCTCACCACTGTGTCCCCCAGGGCTCTGTTCTAGGCCCTCTCCTATTCTCGCTATACACCAAGTCACTTGGCTCTGTCATAACCTCACATGGTCTCTCCTATCATTGCTATGCAGACTGACACACAATTAATCTTCTCCTTTCCCCTTCTGATGACCAGGTAGCGAATCGCATCTCTGCATGTCTGGCAGACATATCAGTGTGGATGACGGATCACCACCTCAAGCTGAACACCGGCAAGACGGAGCTGCTCTTCCTCCCCGGGAAGGACTGCCCGTTCCATGATCTCGCCATCACGGTTGACAACTCCATTGTGTCCTCCTCCCAGAGCGCTAGAACCTTGGCGTGATCCTGGACAACACCCTGTCGTTCTCAACCAACATCATGGCGGTGGCCCGTTCCTGTAGGTTCATGCTCTACAACATCCGCAGAGTACGACCCTGCCTCACACAGGAGACGGCGCAGGTCCTAATCCAGGCACTTGTCATCTCCCGTCTGGATTACTGCAACTCGCTGTTGGCTGGGCTCCCTGCCTGTGCCATTAAACCCCTACAACTCATCCAGAACGCCGCAGCCCGTCTGGTGTTCAACCTTCCCAAGTTCTCTCCACGTCACCCCAGCTCCTCCGCTCTCTCCACTGGCTTCCAGTTGAAGCTGATCCGCTACAAGACCATGGTGCTTGCCTACGGAGCTGTGAGGGGAACGGCACCGCAGTACCTCCAGGCTCTGATCAGGCCCTACACCCAAGCAAGGGCACTGCGTTCATCCACCTCTGGCCTGCTCGCCTCCCTACCATTGAGAAGTACAGTTCCCGCTCAGCCCAGTCAAAACTGTTTGCTGCTCTGGCCCCCAATGGTGGAACAAACTCCCTCACGACGCCAGGACAGCGGAGTCAATCACCACCTTCCGGAGACACCTGAAACCCCCACCTCTTCAAGGAATACCTAGGATAAGATAAGTAATCCTTCTCACCACCCCCCTTAATGATTTAGATGCACTATTGTAAAGTGGCTGTTCCACTGGATGTCAGAAGGTGAATTCACCAATTTGTAAGTCGCTCTGGATAAGAGCGTCTGCTAAATGACTTAAATGTAATGTAAATGTACTCCC
>NW_027014241.1:0-13955 GCF_036934945.1 Oncorhynchus masou masou | reverse complement strand
TCTCACAGCACAACATAGTATTATTGATCTGTCAGCAGCCAGACATTCCCTAAAGGTTTGATACCTGATAACGTGGAGACATGTTTCTCGTGGTAAACAACAGGGTGTGATAGTTATTTACGGGTTCCTTTACCAACAATGCAGAGTTAAAGAATAAAATGTAAGAAATAAAAAACAGAAATACTGACATGATGATTAAATAACAATAAGGAGTACCAATATAATGTGGCTCTACGCAATCAGTACCATGTGCAGACGTACGAGTCCACGAGTCCATGAGAAGACGTACAAGGTCATTGAGGTAGATGTACATATAGGTAGGGGTAAAAGATAGATATTAGACAGTAACAGCAGTATACTGTAGGTAGGGGTAAAGGATATATAATAGACAGTAACAGCAGTGTACTGTAGGTAGGGGTAAAGGATAGATAATAGGCTGTAACAGCAGTATACTGTAGGTAGGTGTAAAGGATAGATAAGACAGTAACAGCAGTATACTGTAGGTAGGTGTAAAGGATAGATAATAGACAGTAACAGCAGTATACTGTAGGTAGGGGTAAAGGATAGATAATAGACAGTAACAGCAGTATACTGTAGGTAGGGGTAAAGGATAGACTGACAGTAACAGCAGTATACTGTAGGTAGGGGTAAAGGATAGATAATAGACAGTAACAGCAGTATACTGTAGGTAGGGGTAAAGGATAGATAATAGACAGTAGCAGCAGTATACTGTAGGTAAGGGTAAAGGATAGATAATAGACAGTAACAGCAGTATACTGTAGGTAGGGGTAATGGATAGATAATAGACAGTAACAGCAGTATACTGTAGGTATTTTTTTTATTTTTTTTATTTCACCTTTATTTAACCAGGTAGGCTAGTTGAGAACAAGTTCTCATTTGCAACTGCGACCTGGCCAAGATAAAGCTTAGCAGTGTGAACAGACAACACAGAGTTACACATGGAGTAAACAATTAACAAGTCAATAACACAGTACAAAAAAAGGCGAGTCTATATACATTGTGTGCAAAAGGCATGAGGAGGTAGGCGAATAATTACAATTTTGCAGATTAGCACTGGAGTGATAAATGATCAGATGGTCATGTACAGGTAGAGATACTGGTGTGCAAAAGAGCAGAAAAGTAAATAAATAAAAACAGTGTGGAGATGAGGTAGGTGAAAATGGGTGGGCTATTTACCAATAGACTATGTACAGCTGCAGCGATCGTTTACAGTACAACGGTTTGATTTGTTTGATCGTAGCTAGCCAGCTACATAGCCGTCTTTGTATCTAAGACAATTGTGTAGTCTAGAGCGATTTTCTAGGTTAGCTGGCCAGCTATTGTCAGTCTTTTAACGTAGCTAGCGAGCTAGCCCCCGAATAGCAGCACTGTAGATACTATTACAGTACAACGGTTTGATTTGTTTGATCGTAGCTAGCTAGCTACATAGCCGTCTTTGTATCTAAGACAATTGTGTAGCCTAGAGCGATTTTCTAGGTTAGCTAGCCAGCTATTGTCGTTCTTTTAAGGTAACGTAACGCAATCAACCTGCTAGCTAGCCAGCTAGCCCCCGAATAGCAGCACTGTAGAAACTATTACACTCGACGGAACGACTTGATTAGTGTAGTGTCAACATCGCAGCCACTACCAGCTAGCCTACTCCAGCAGTACTGTATCATTTCAATCATTTTAGTCAATAAGATTCTTGCTACGTAAGCTTAACTTTCTGAACATTCGAGACGTGTAGTCCACTTGTCATTCCAATCTCCTTTGCATTAGCGTAGCCTCTTCTGTAGCCTGTCAACTATGTGTCTATCTATCCCTGTTCTCTCCTCTCTGCACAGACCATACAAACGCTCCACACTGCGTGGCCGCGGCCACCCTAATCTGGTGGTCCCAGGCGCGCACGACCCACGTGGAGTTCCAGGTCTCCTCGTAGCCTCTGGAACTGCCGATCTGCGGCCAACAAGGCAGAGTTCATCTCAGCCTATGCCTCCCTCCAGTCCCTCGACTTCTTGGCACTGACGGAAACATGGATCACCACAGATAACACTGCTACTCCTACTGCTCTCTCTTCGTCCGCCCACGTGTTCTCGCACACCCCGAGAGCTTCTGGTCAGCGGGGTGGTGGCACCGGGATCCTCATCTCTCCCAAGTGGTCATTCTCTTTCTCCTTTTTTACCCATCTGTCTATCGCCTCCTTTGAATTCCATGCTGTCACAGTTACCAGCCCTTTCAAGCTTAACATCCTTATCATTTATCGTCTCCAGGTTCCTCGGAGAGTTCATCAATGAGCTTGATGCCTTGATAAGCTCCTTTCCTGGAGGACGGCTAACCTCTCACAGTCCTGGGCGACTTTAACCTCCCCACGTCTACCTTTGACTCATCCCTCTGCCTCCTTCTTTCCATTCCTCTCCTCTTTGACCTCACCTCCTCACCTTTCCCCCTACTCACAAGGCAGGCAATACGCCGACCTCATCTTTACTAGATGCTGTTCTTCCACTAACCTCATTGCAACTCCTCCAAGTCTCCGACCACTACCTTGTATCCTTTTCCCTCTCGCTCTCATCCAACACTTCCCACACTGCCCCTACTCGGATGGTATCGCGCCGTCCCAACCTTTCGCTCTCTCTCCCCGCTACTCTCTCCTCTTCCATCCTATCATCTCTTCCCTCTGCTCATACCTTCTCCAACCTATCTCCTGATTCTGCCTCCTCAACCCTCCTTCTTCCCTTTCTGCATCCTTTGACTCTCTATGTCCCCTATCCTCCAGGCCGCTCGGTCCTCCCCCTCCCCGCTCCGTGGCTCGATGACTCATTGCGAGCCACAGAACAGAGCTTCCGGGCAGCCGAGCGGAAATGGAGGAAAACTCGCCCTGCGGACCTGGCATCCTTTTCACTCCCTCCTCTACATTTTCCTCCTCTGTCTCTGCTGCTAAAGCCACTTTCTACCACTGTAAATTCCAAGCATCTGCCTCTAACCCTAGGAAGCTCTTGCCACCTTCTCCTCCCTCCTGAATCCTCCTCCCCTCCCCCCCCTCCTCCCTCTCTGCAGATGACTTCGTCAACCATTTGAAAAGAAGGTCGACACATCCGATCCTCGTTTGCTAAGTCAAACGACACCGCTGGTTCTGCTCACACTGCCCTACCCTGTGCTCTGACCTCTTCCCTCTCTCTCCAGATGAAATCTCGCTTCTTGTGACGGCCGGCCGCCCAACAACCTGCCCGCTTGACCCTATCCTCCTCTCTTCTCCAGACCATTTCCGACCTTCTCCTTACCTCACCTCGCTCATCAACTCATCCCTGACCGCTGGCTACGCCCTTCCGTCTTCAAGAGAGCGAGAGTTGCACCCTTCTGAAAAACCTACACTCGATCTCTCCGATGTCAACAACTACAGACCAGTATCCCTTCTTTCTTTCTCTCCAAAACTCTTGAACGTGCCGTCCTTGGCCAGCTCTCCCGCTATCGCTCTCAGAATGACCTTTCTTGATCCAAATCAGTCAGGTTTCAAGACTAGTCATTCAACTGAGACTGCTCTTCTCTGTATCACGGAGGCGCTCCGCACTGCTAAAGCTAACTCTCTCTCCTCTGCTCTCATCCTTCTAGACCTATCGGCTGCCTTCGATACTGTGAACCATCAGATCCTCCTCTCCACCCTCTCCGAGTTGGGCATCTCCGGCGCGGCCCACGCTTGGATTGCGTCCTACCTGACAGGTCGCTCCTACCAGGTGGCGTGGCGAGAATCTGTCTCCTCGCCACGCGCTCTCACCACTGGTGTCCCCAGGGCTCTGTTCTAGGCCCTCTCCTATTCTCGCTATACACCAAGTCACTTGGCTCTGTCATAACCTCACATGGTCTCTCCTATCATTGCTATGCAGACGATACACACAATTAATCTTCCTTTCCCCTTCTGATGACCAGGTGGCGACCGCATCTCTGCATGTCTGGCAGACATATCAGTGTGGATGACTTGGATCACCACCTCAAGCTGAACTCGGCAAGACGGAGCTGCTCTTCCTCCCGGGGGAAGGGGACTGCCTGTTCCATGATCTCGCCATCACGGTTGACAACTCCATTGTGTCCTCCTCCCAGAGCGCTAAGAACCTTGGCGTGATCCTGACAACACCCTGTCGTTCTCAACCAATCATGGCGGTGGCCCGTTCCTGTAGGTTCATGCTCTACAACATCCGCAGAGTACGACCCTGCCTCACACAGGAAGCGGGCGCAGGTCCTAATCCAGGCACTTGTCATCTCCCGTCTGGATTACTGCAACTCGCTGTTGGCTGGGCTCCCTGCCTGTGCCATTAAACCCCTACAACTCATCCAGAACGCCGCAGCCCGTCTGGTGTTAAAACCTTCCCAAGTTCTCTCACGTCACCCCGCTCCCTCCGCTCTCTCCACTGGCTTCCAGTTGAAGCTCGCATCCGCTACAAGACCATGGTGCTTGCCTACGGAGCTGTGAGGGGAACGGCACCGCAGTACCTCCAGGCTCTGATCAGGCCCTACACCCAAACAAGGGCACTGCGTTCATCCACCTCTGGCCTGCTCGCCTCCCTACCATTGAGGAAGACAGTTCCCGCTCAGCCCAGTCAAAACTGTTCGCTCTGGCCCCCCAATGGTGGAACAAACTCTCACGACGCCAGGACAGCGGAGTCAATCACCACCTTCCGGAGACACCTGAAACCCCACCTCTTCAAGGTATACCGAGATAGGATAAGTAATCCTTCTCACCCCCCCTTAATGATTTAGATGCACAATTGTAAAGTGGCTGTTCCACTGGATGTCAGAAGGTGAATTCACCAATTTGCAAGTCGCTCTGGATAAGAGCGTCTGCTAAATGACTTAAATGTAAATGTTTAGCTGCTCAGATAGCACATGTTTGAAGTTGGTGAGGGAGATAAAAGTCTCCAACTTCAGGGATTTTTGCAATTCGTTCCAGTCACAGGCAGCAGAGTACTGGAACAAAAGGCGGCCAAATGAGGTGTTGGCTTTAGGGATGATCAGTGAGATACACCTGCTGGAGCGTGTGCTACGGATGGGTGTTGCCATCGTGACCAGTGAACTGAGATAAGGCGGAGCTTTACCTAGCATGGACTTGTAGATAGGGTAGGGGTAAAAGATAGATAATAGACAGTAACAGCAGTATACTGTAGGTAGGGGTAAAGGATAGATAATAGACAGTAACAGCAGTATACTGTAGGTAGGGGTAAAGGATAGATAATAGACAGTAACAGCAGTATACTCTAGGTAGGGGTAACGGATAGATAATAGACAGTAACAGCAGCATACTGTAGGTAGGGGTAAAGGATAGATAATAGACAGTAACAGCAGTATACTGTAGGTAGGGGTAAAGGATATGTAATAGATAGTAACAGCAGTATACTGTAGGTAGGGGTAAAGGATAGATAATAGACAGTAACAGCAGGTATACTGTAGGTAGGGGTAAAGGATATGTAATAGATAGTAACAGCAGTATACTGTAGGTAGGGGTAAAGGATAGATAATAGACAATAACAGCAGTATACTGTAGGTAGGGGTAAAGGATAGATAATAGACAGTAACAGCAGTATACCGTAGGTAGGGGTAAAGGATAGATAATAGACAGTAACAGCAGTATACTGTAGGTAGGGGGTAAGGATAGCTGTGTCTTTGTGAGACACAGACTCGGGCGAACGGATGTGTGGTTCCCACCGTGAAGCATGGAGAAGGAGGTGTCTGTAGTGTCTGAAAGGGTTTGGCCTACAAACTATTATGATTCCCCCCCCCCACTATGATGAGTAAGATGAGACGGTCACAATGGTGTACTCCATTTTGTTCTACAACCCCCACAAGCGTCTTGGGACACATCTGGAGTCCGTACAGCCCATCCACTAACTTCTGTCTGTACAAAAAGTTTGGGCTACAGACTAATATGACCCCTCTGATCTATGAAATGTATCTTTGGTAGAATGTCTGCGTGAATGTGTAGGTTTCTCCAGAGGTACTGGGGTATGTTGGTTCAGGAATAAAGCATAGCAAAGTAACCTTGTTACACTGTTGTTCTTGTCGTACTGCATGGTTCAAAGAACGAATGAATTAAGAGCTATCACAGTGACAACAGGTCAGGGATTCCTCCTGAGGAATAAGACTTTGTCATCAAAACGGTGACAGCTGCTCAGATGGATCAAATGGCACCCTATTCCCTATATAGTACACTACTTTTGAAGAGGGCCCTTATGGAATAGGATGCCATTTGCGCTGCGCCCCGGGGCTGACACAACAACAGAGAGTAGAGAGCGGCTGCTGATAACAAAAACATGCTATGCTGCATTACAAACTACATCCAGAGGTGTTTCTATTTTATTATGTAGCCACAGATTTCCCTCTCTCTCTCTCTCTCTCTCTCTCTCTCTCTCCCCCCTCTCTCTCTCTCTCTCTCTCTCTCTCTCCCCCTCTCTCCCCCCCTCTCTCTCTCTCTCTTCCCCCTCCCCTCTCTCTCTTCCCCCTCCCCTCTCTCTCCCTCTCTCTCTCTCTCTCCCTCTCTCTCCCTCTCTCTCTCTCCTCCCCCCCCTCCCTCCCCCCCTCTCCCCCTCTCTCTGTCCCCCCCCCTCTCTCTCAATTCAATTGAAGGGGTTTTATTGGCTTAGGGAACGTGTTTACATTGCCAAAGCAAGTGAAATTAATAATAAACAGAAGCGAAACAACATAAAAACAATTAGAAAAGAACAGTGAACATTGCACTCACAAATGTTTCTTTCTCCTATTTCTCAATTCAATTAAATTCAAAGGGCTTTATTGGTATCCTTGTGTTAGATAGGACTGTATCCTTGTGTTAGATAGGACTGTATCCTTGTGTTAGATTCATTATAGAACTCATTGCCCTTTATGTTTACATTGCCAAAGCAAGTGAAATAGATCATATATAAAATGAACAGTTGACATTACACTCACAAAGGTTTCAAAGGTATAGATCAATTTCAATTTTAAATGTCATATTAAGACTCTATAATGTAATGTAACGATGTGCAAATAGGAAAATAAATAAATATGGATTTTATTTACAATGTTGTTTGTTTTTCACTGGTTGCCCTTTTCTTGTGGCAACAGGTCACAAATATTGCCGCTGTGATGGCGCACTGTGGTATTTCACCCAATAAACACTGGAAATGATCAGAAATTGATTTGTTTCCAAATTCTTCATGAGTCTGTGTTATCTGAGGGAATATGTGCCTCTAATATGGTCATATATTTGGGAAGAGGTTAGGAAGTGCATCTCAGTTTCTACAGCGGCCTTTCCTTAATTTTGGGTCAGTCACAGTGGTCAGGTATTCTGCCACTGTGTACTCTCTGTTTAGGGCCAAATAGCATTTTAGTTTGCTCATGTTTTTTGTTAATTCTTTCCAAAGTAATTATCTTTTTTGTTTTCTCATAATTTTGTTGGGTCTAATTGTGTTGCTGTTCTGGGGCTCTGTTTGTGTTTGTGAACAGAGCTCCAGGATCAGATTGCTTAGGGGACTCTTTTCCAGGTTTATCTCTCAGTGTAGAGTAGGTGGTGGCTTTGTTATGGAAGGTTTGGGAATCGTTTACTTTTAGGTGGTTGAAGAATTGAATGACTCTATTCTGGCTTTTGATCATTAGCTGGTATCGGGCCTATTCTGCTCCGCATGCATTATTTGGTGTTTTACATTGTACACACAGGATTTTTTGAAGAATTCTGCAATTCAGATTCTCAATTTGGAGTTTGTCCCATGTTGTGAATTTTTGGTTGGTGAGCGGAACCCAGACCTCACAAGTATTTTTAGCCAGATCCTAATTGGTATGTCAAATTTTATGCCCTTTGATGGCTTTCAAGGCACTTGCCTTGTCTCTTAGATCGTTCACAGCTTTGTGGATGTTACCTGTGGTGCTGATGTTTAGGCCGTGGTAGGTATAGTTTTTGTGTGCTCTAGGGCAACGGTGTCTAGATGGAATTTGTATTTGTGGTCCTTTTTTGGAGCAGCATTATTTTTGTCTTACTGAGAGATTATCTCTCGCTCTCTGTCTCTCGCTGTCTCTGTCTCTCTCTATCTCTCACTCTCTGTCTCTCGCTCTCTGTCTCTCTCTGTCTCTCTCTATCTCTGTCTCTATCTCTCGCTCTCTGTCTCTCGCTCTCTGTCTCTGTCTCTCTCTATCTCTGTCTCTCTCTATCTCTCGCTCTCTGTCTCTCTCTGTCTCTGTCTCTCTCTATCTCTCGCTCTCTGTCTCTCTCTGTCTCTGTCTCTCTCTATCTCTCGCTCTCTGTCTCTCTCTATCTCTGTCTCTATCTCTCGCTCTCTGTCTCTCGCTCTCTGTCTCTGTCTCTCTCTATCTCTGTCTCTCTCTATCTCTCGCTCTCTGTCTCTCTCTGTCTCTGTCTCTCTCTATCTCTCGCTCTCTGTCTCTCTCTGTCTCTGTCTCTCTCTATCTCTCGCTCTCTGTCTCTCTCTATCTCTGTCTCTATCTCTCGCTCTCTGTCTCTCGCTCTCTGTCTCTGTCTCTCTCTATCTCTGTCTCTCTCTATCTCTCGCTCTCTGTCTCTCTCTGTCTCTGTCTCTCTCTATCTCTCGCTCTCTGTCTCTCTCTGTCTCTGTCTCTCTCTATCTCTCGCTCTCTGTCTCTCTCACTCTCTGTCTCTCTCTGTCTCTGTCTCTCTCTATCTCTCGCTCTCTGTCTCTCTCTGTCTCTGTCTCGCTCTCTGTCTCTCTCTGTCTCTGTCTCTCTCTATCTCTCGCTCTCTGTCTCTCTCACTCTCTGTCTCTCTGTCTCTGTCTCTCTCTATCTCTCGCTCTCTGTCTCTCTCTGTCTCTATCTCTCGCTCTCTGTCTCTCTCTGTCTCTGTCTCTCGCTCTCTATCTCTCTCGCTCTCTGTCTCTCTCTATCTCTCGCTCTCTGTCTCTCTCTGTCTGTCTCTCTCTATCTCTCGCTCTCTGTCTCTCTCTGTCTCTGTCTCTCTCTATCTCTCGCTCTCTGTCTCTCTCTGTCTCTGTCTCTCTCTGTCTCTGTCTCTCTCTATCTCTCGCTCTCTGTCTCTCTCTGTCTCTGTCTCTCTCTATCTCTCGCTCTCTGTCTCTCTCTGTCTCTGTCTCTCTGTCTCTGTCTCTCTCTATCTCTCGCTCTCTGTCTCTCTCTGTCTCTGTCTCTCTCTATCTCTCACTCTCTGTCTCTCTCTGTCTCTGTCTCTCTCTATCTCTCGCTCTCTGTCTCTCGCTCTCTGTCTCTCGCTCTCTGTCTCTCGCTCTCTGTCTCTCGCTCTCTCTGTCTCTCTCTATCTCTCACTCTCTGTCTCTCTCTGTCTCTGTCTCTCTCTATCTCTCGCTCTCTGTCTCTCGCTCTCTGTCTCTCTCTGTCTCTGTCTCTCTCTATCTCTCGCTCTCTGTCTCTCTCTGTCTCTGTCTCTCTCTATCTCTCACTCTCTGTCTCTCTCTGTCTCTGTCTCTCTATCTCTCACTCTCTGTCTCTCTCTGTCTCTGTCTCTCTATCTCTCGCTCTCTGTCTCTCGCTCTGTCTCGCTTCTCTGTCTCGCTCTGTCTCTCGCTCCCTCTGTCTCTCTCTATCTCTCTCTCTCTCTCATTCTCTCTCTCTGTCTTTCTCTGTCTTCTCTGTCTTTCTCTCTCTCTCTCTCTCCCTCTCTCTCTCTGTCTTTCTCCATCCATCCCTCTCTCTCTCAATTCAATTCAATTCAATTCAAGGGGCTTTATTGGCATGGGTAACATGTGTTAACATTGCCAAAGCAAGTAAGGTAGATAATATATAAAGTGAAATAAACAATAAAAATTAACAGTAGACATCACACATACAGAAGTTTCAAAACAATAAAGACATTACAAATGTCATATTATATATATATACAGTGTTTTTACAATGTACAAATGGTTAAAGAACACATGGGAAAATAAATAAGCATAAATATGGGTTGTATTTACAATGGTGTTTGTTCTTCACTGGTTGCCCTTTTCCTGTGGCAACAGGTCACAAATCTTGCTGCTGTGATGGCACACTGTGGAATTTCCTCCAGTAGATATGGGAGTTTATCAAAATTGGATTTGTTTTCGAATTCTTTGTGGATCTGTGTAATCTGAGGGAAATATGTCTCTCTAATATGGTCATACATTGGGCAGGAGGTTAGGAAGTGCAGCTCAGTTTCCACCTCATTTTGTGGGCAGTGAGCACATAGCCTGTCTTCTCTTGAGAGCCATGTCTGCCTACGGCGGCCTTTCTCAATAGCAAGGCTATGCTCACTGAGTCTGTACATAGTCAAAGCTCTCTAATTTTGGGTCAGTCACAGTGGTCAGGTATTCTGCCGCTGTGTACTCTCTGTTTAGGGCCAAATAGCATTCTCGTTTGCTCTGTTTTTTTGTTAATTCTTTCCAAAGTGTCAAGTAATTATCGTTTTGTTTTCTCATGATTTGGTTGGGTCTAATTGTGCTGCTCTCTCTCACTTTCTCTACCTTGGTAAACCATTGTATTTAGTTAGCAGCCCTTTTCTCTCTCATCCTTCACCTTTCTCTCCTCCTTCACCTTTTCTCTCTCGCCCTTCACCACAGAAAGAAAAACACAGTTGTATGGGTCTGCAGGACAATGTCTGACTCAGGGTTTTCTAATGATCCGTCTTCATACAGGATCAATGGGTACTTTAAACTGCTTTAAGTAAGTGCATAGTAAACCAGCCTTAACTAAATATTTATGACATTCAACAAAAACATTCATGATAAGTATACATGCGGTGGACATAATGGGGAAAAGGGTGTTACGCAGTGTGATATTGCATATTAGTTCCTTTTTCAGGGACTGAATATATAATGTAGCTAGCGGTTTTAAATTCATGAAGCAAATTACCCTCGCCTCAAGTATTCTGTATTGTTTCATGAGTTTTATAATTAGATTTCACCTCATGCTAATGCAATTTAAATGCATTACAAGACATAGCTGAAAGTATTTATCTACTACACTGAGTGATGTTGATTAAGTGAAGGGGAAAATAACATAAAATGATGTCCCAAAGACTGTTTTAATTTGCATCCTGTGTTCCCTGGATGGGAACTGTAAAATGTATTGGTGAATAGGCCAATTCATTCCAAAATCCCTGTTTATACATTCTGTTTGGTAGAGGGGACATTTTCATTATACCTTCCCTCTCCTCCTCCTTTTCTTCCTCCTCCTCCTCCTCCTCTTCCTCCTCCTCCTCCTTTTCTTCCTCTTCCTCCTCCCCTCCTCTTCCTCCTCCTCCTCCTTTTCTTCCTCCTCCTCCTCCTCTTCCTCCTCCTCCTCTTCCTCCTCCTCCCCCCTTCCTCCTCCTCCCTCTTCCTCTCCTCCTCCTCCTACTTCTTTTCTTCCTCCTCCTCCTCCTCTTCCTCTCCCTCCTCCCCTCCCCCCCTCCTCCTCCCCTCCCCTCCTCCTCTTCCTCCTCCTCCCTTCCTCCTCCTCCTCCTCCTCCTCTTCCTCCTCCTCCTACTTTCTTCCTTCTCCCTCCTTCTCCTCCTCCTCCTCCTCTTCCTCCCTCCTCCTCCTCCTCCTCCTCCCTCCTCCTCCCTCCTCCTCCTCCTCCTCCTCCTCCTCCTCCTCCTCCCTCCTCTTCCTCCTCCTTCCTCCTTTCGCCCCTCCTCCTCCTCTTCCTCCTCCTCCTTTTCTTCCTCCTCCTCCTCCTCCTCCTCCTCCTCCCTCTTCCTCCTCCTCCTCCTTTTCGTCCCTCCTCCTCCTCTTCCTCCTCCTCCTTTCTTCCTCCTCCTCCTCCTCCTCCCTCCTCCTCCTCCACCTCCTCCTCCTCCTCTTCTTCCTCCTCATCTTCCTCCTCCTCCTCCTCCTCCCCTTCCTCATCTTCCTCCTCCTCCTCTTCCTCCCCCTCCTCCTCTTCCTCCTCTTCCTCCTCTTCCTCCTCCCTCTGCCTTCTCTTTGTGTGGAAGCTACTATGTGTAAACAGTCTATACATATGTTAGATCTTAATTTGACTAGTTTATCACAGCAGGAAAATAATCCTGCAGCGACAGGAAATGTGAATTATTGTGTGGATTATAATTAATGGATATTTTTGATACACATTTTCTGTTAGGTATATCAAGTTTGATGGTATTCTATGTGTGTTTTGTTCATTAGAAGATACGTGACTTTTATTTACCTGCATCTGTCCAGATTGTAATTGTATTTTTACATTTGTATTTATTGGGGATTCCCATCAGTTCCTGCCAAGGCAGCAGCTCCTCTTCCTGGGGTTTATTATGGATTCCCATCAGTTCCTGCCAAGGCAGCAGCTCCTCTTCCTGGGGTTTATTATGGATCCCCATTAGTTCCTGCCAAGGCAGCAGCTACTCTTCCTGGGGTTTATTATGGATCCCCATTAGTTCCTGCCAAGGCAGCTACTCTTCCTGGGGTTTATTATGTATCCCCATTAGTTCCTGCCAAGGAAGCAGCTACTCTTCCTAAGGTTTATTATGGATCCCCATTAGTTCCTGCCAAGGAAGCAGCTACTCGTCCTGAGGTTTATTATGGATCCCCATTAGTTCCTGCCAAGGCAGCAGCTACTCTTCCTGGGGTTTATTATGGATCCTCATTAGTTCCTGAAAAGGCAGCAGCTACTCTTCCTGGGGCTTATTATGTATCCCCATTAGTTCCTGCCAAGGAAGCAGCTACTCTTCCTGAGGTTTATTATGGGTCCCCATTAGTTCCTGCCAAGGAAGCAGCTACTCTTCCTGAGGTTTATTATGGATCTCCATTAGTTCCTGCCAAGGCAGCAGCTACTCTTCCTGGGGTTTATTATGGATCCCCATTAGTTCCTGCCAAGGCAGCAGCTACTCTTCCTGGGGTTTATTATGGATCCCCATTAGTTCCAGCCAAGGCAGCAGCTACTCTTCCTGGGGTTTATTATGGATCCCCATTAGTTCCTGCCAAGGCAGCAGCTACTCTTCCTGGGGTTTATTATGGATCCCCATTAGTTCCTGCCAAGGCAGCAGCTACTCTTCCTGGGGTTTATGTATCCCCATTAGTTCCTGCCAAGGAAGCAGCTACTCTTCCTGAGGTTTATTATGGATCCCCATTAGTTCCTGCCAAGGAAGCAGCTACTCTTCCTGAGTTTTCTTAGTCTCCGCTGTTCCATAAGGTGCATTTTTATCTGTTTTTTTAAGTCAGATTCTACTGCTGCATCAGTTACCTGATGTGTAATAGAGTTCCATGTAGTCATGGCTCTATGTAGTACTGTGGAATAGAGTTCCATGTAGCCATGGCTCTATGTAGTACTGTGGAATAGAGTTCCATGTCATCATGGCTCTATGTAGTACTGTGGAATAGAGTTCCATGTAGTCATGGCTCTATGTAGTACTGTGGAATAGAGTTCCATGTAGTCATGGCTCTATGTAGTACTATGTGCCTTTATAGTCTGTTCTGGACTTGGGGACTGTGAAGAGACCTCTGGTGGAAATGTCTTATGGGGTAGTCAGGGTGTCTGAGCTTGTGTGCCAGTAGTTCAAACAGACAGCTCAGTGCATTCAACATGTGAATAACTCTCACAAATACAAGTAGTGATGAAGTCAATCTCTCCTCCACTTTGAGCCAGGAGAGATTGACATGTTAGCTCTCCGTGTACATCCAAGGGCTTGCCGTGCTGCCCTGTTCTGGGCCAGCTGTAATTTGCCTATATCCTCTTTGTGGCACTTGACCATATGACTGGGCAGTAGCAGGTGCGACAAAATTATGGCTTGTAAGGGCTTCGTTTGTTGACAGCAATATCAAGAAAGCAGTGCTTTATTACAGACAGACTAGCTACTGTACTGTTGCATAAGTATGTTTGGACCAATCCAGGGTTACTCCAAGAAGTTTAGTCTCCTCAACTTCCTCAACTTCCACATTATTTATTACAAGAGTTTTTTGAGGTTTAGAATTTGCTGAGTGAATGGTTTGTCCCAAATATGTTGGAATGGTTTGTCCCAAATACAACTGAGTGGATAGCACTACATAGAAATAAATGGTTT
>NW_027014240.1:0-13955 GCF_036934945.1 Oncorhynchus masou masou | reverse complement strand
AAACACAAACAGACCCCATAGAGCCATCACCTACAGAGAGATGAACCTGGAGAAGAGTCCCCTCTGCCAGCTGGTGCTGGAGCTCTGTTCACAAACACAAACAGACCCCATAGAGCCATCACCTACAGAGAGATGAACCTGGAGAACAGTCCCCTCTGCCAGCTGGTGCTGGAGCTCTGTTCACAAACACAAACAGACCCCATAGAGCCATCACCTACAGAGAGATGAACCTGGAGAACAGTCCCCTCTGCCAGCTGGTGCTGGAGCTCTGTTCACAAACACAAACAGACCCCATAGAGCCATCACCTACAGAGAGATGAACCTGGAGAACAGTCCCCTCTGCCAGCTGGTGCTGGAGCTCTGTTCACAAACACAAACAGACCCCATAGAGCCATCACCTACAGAGAGATGAACCTGGAGAACAGTCCCCTCTGCCAGCTGGTGCTGGAGCTCTGTTCACAAACACAAACAGACCCCATAGAGCCATCACCTACAGAGAGATGAACCTGGAGAAGAGTCCCTCTGCCAGCTGGTGCTGGAGCTCTGTTCACAAACACAAACAGACCCCATAGAGCCATCACCTACAGAGAGATGAACCTGGAGAAGAGTCCCCTCTGCCAGCTGATGCTGGAGCTCTGTTCACAAACACAAACAGACCCCACAGAGCCATCACCTACAGAGAGATGAACCTGGAGAACAGTCCCCTCTGCCAGCTGGTGCTGGAGCTCTGTTCACAAACACAAACAGACCCCATAGAGCCATCACCTACAGAGAGATGAACCTGGAGAAGAGTCCCCTCTGCCAGCTGGTGCTGGAGCTCTGTTCACAAACACAAACAGACCCCATAGAGCCATCACCTATAGAGAGATGAACCTGGAGAACAGTCCCCTCTGCCAGCTGGTGCTGGAGCTCTGTTCACAAACACAAACAGACCCTATAGAGCCATCACCTACAGAGAGATGAACCTGGAGAAGAGTCCCCTCTGCCAGCTGGTGCTGGAGCTCTGTTCACAAACACAAACAGACCCTACAGAGCCATCACCTACAGAGAGATGAACCTGGAGAACAGTCCCCTCTGCCAGCTGGTGCTGGAGCTCTGTTCACAAACACAAACAGACCCCATAGAGCCATCACCTACAGAGAGATGAACCTGGAGAAGAGTCCCTCTGCCAGCTGGTGCTGGAGCTCTGTTTACAAACACAAACAGACCCCACAGAGCCATCACCTACAGAGAGATGAACCTGGAGAACAGTCCCCTCTGCCAGCTGGTGCTGGAGCTCTGTTCACAAACACAAACAGACCCCATAGAGCCATCACCTACAGAGAGATGAACCTGGAGAAGAGTCCCCTCTGCCAGCTGGTGCTGGAGCTCTGTTCACAAACACAAACAGACCCCATAGAGCCATCACCTACAGAGAGATGAACCTGGAGAAGAGTCCCCTCTGCCAGCTGGTGCTGGAGCTCTGTTCACAAACACAAACAGACCCCACAGAGCCATCACCTACAGAGAGATGAACCTGGAGAAGAGTCCCCTCTGCCAGCTGGTGCTGGAGCTCTGTTCACAAACACAAACAGACCCCACAGAGCCATCACCTACAGAGAGATGAACCTGGAGAAGAGTCCCCTCTGCCAGCTGGTGCTGGAGCTCTGTTCACAAACACAAACAGACCCCATATGAGCCATCACCTACAGAGAGATGAACCTGGAGAACAGTCCCCTCTGCCAGCTGGTGCTGGAGCTCTGTTCACAAACACAAACAGACCCCATAGAGCCATCACCTACAGAGAGATGAACCTGGAGAACAGTCCCCTCTGCCAGCTGGTGCTGGAGCTCTGTTCACAAACACAAACAGACCCCATAGAGCCATCACCTACAGAGAGATGAACCTGGAGAACAGTCCCCTCTGCCAGCTGGTGCTGGAGCTCTGTTCACAAACACAAACAGACCCCATAGAGCCATCACCTACAGAGAGATGAACCTGGAGAACGAGTCCCCTCTGCCAGCTGGTGCTGGAGCTCTGTTCACAAACACAAACAGACCCCATAGAGCCATCACCTACAGAGAGATGAACCTGGAGAACAGTCCCTCTGCCAGCTGGTGCTGGAGCTCTGTTCACAAACACAAACAGACCCCATAGAGCCATCACCTACAGAGAGATGAACCTGGAGAAGAGTCCCCTCTGCCAGCTGGTGCTGGAGCTCTGTTCACAAACACAAACAGACCCCATAGAGCCATCACCTACAGAGAGATGAACCTGGAGAAGAGTCCCCTCTGCCAGCTGGTGCTGGAGCTCTGTTCACAAACACAAACAGACCCCATAGAGCCATCACCTACAGAGAGATGAACCTGGAGAACAGTCCCCTCTGCCAGCTGGTGCTGGAGCTCTGTTCACAAACACAAACAGACCCCACAGAGACATCACCTACAGAGAGATGAACCTGGAGAAGAGTCCCCTCTGCCAGCTGGTGCTGGAGCTCTGTTCACAAACACAAACAGACCCCATAGAGCCATCACCTACAGAGAGATGAACCTGGAGAAGAGTCCCCTCTGCCAGCTGGTGCTGGAGCTCTGTTCACAAACACAAACAGACCCCATAGAGCCATCACCTACAGAGAGATGAACCTGGAGAACAGTCCCCTCTGCCAGCTGGTGCTGGAGCTCTGTTCACAAACACAAACAGACCCCATAGAGCCATCACCTACAGAGAGATGAACCTGGAGAAGAGTCCCCTCTGCCAGCTGGTGCTGGAGCTCTGTTCACAAACACAAACAGACCCCATAGAGCCATCACCTACAGAGAGATGAACCTGGAGAACAGTCCCCTCTGCCAGCTGGTGCTGGAGCTCTGTTCACAAACACAAACAGACCCCACAGAGCACATCACCTACAGAGAGATGAACCTGGAGAAGAGTCCCCTCTGCCAGCTGGTGCTGGAGCTCTGTTCACAAACACAAACAGACCCCATAGAGCCATCACCTACAGAGAGATGAACCTGGAGAAGAGTCCTCTCTGCCAGCTGGTGCTGGAGCTCTGTTCACAAACACAAACAGACCCCATAGAGCCATCACCTACAGAGAGATGAACCTGGAGAAGAGTCCCCTCTGCCAGCTGGTGCTGGAGCTCTGTTCACAAACACAAACAGACCCCATAGAGCCATCACCTACAGAGAGATGAACCTGGAGAACAGTCCCCCTGCCAGCTGGTGCTGGGGCTCTGTTCACAAACACAAACAGACCCCACAGAGCCATCACCTACAGAGAGATGAACCTGGAGAAGAGTCCCCTCTGCCAGCTGGTGCTGGAGCTCTGTTCACAAACACAAACAGACCCCATAGAGCCATCACCTACAGAGAGATGAACCTGGAGAAGAGTCCCTCTGCCAGCTGGTGCTGGAGCTCTGTTCACAAACACAAACAGACCCCATAGAGCCATCACCTACAGAGAGATGAACCTGGAGAAGAGTCCCCTCTGCCAGCTGGTGCTGGAGCTCTGTTCACAAACACAAACAGACCCCATAGAGCCATCACCTACAGAGAGATGAACCTGGAGAAGAGTCCCCTCTGCCAGCTGGTGCTGGAGCTCTGTTCACAAACACAAACAGACCCCATAGAGCCATCACCTACAGAGAGATGAACCTGGAGAACAGTCCCCTCTGCCAGCTGGTGCTGGAGCTCTGTTCACAAACACAAACAGACCCCATAGAGCCATCACCTACAGAGAGATGAACCTGGAGAACAGTCCCCTCTGCCAGCTGGTGCTGGAGCTCTGTTCACAAACACAAACAGACCCCACAGAGCCATCACCTACAGAGAGATGAACCTGGAGAAGAGTCCCCTCTGCCAGCTGGTGCTGGAGCTCTGTTCACAAACACAAACAGACCCCACAGAGCCATCACCTACAGAGAGATGAACCTGGAGAACAGTCCCCTCTGCCAGCTGGTGCTGGAGCTCTGTTCACAAACACAAACACACCCCATAGAGCCATCACCTACAGAGAGATGAACCTGGAGAACAGTCCCTCTGCCAGCTGATGCTGGAGCTCTGTTCACAAACACAAACAGACCCCACAGAGCCATCACCTACAGAGAGATGAACCTGGAGAAGAGTCCCCTCTGCCAGCTGGTCCTGGGGCTCTGTTCACAAACACAAACAGACCCCATAGAGCCATCACCTACAGAGAGATGAACCTGGAGAAGAGTCCCCTCTGCCAGCTGGTCCTGGAGCTCTGTTCACAAACACAAACAGACCCCACAGAGCCATCACCTACAGAGAGATGAACCTGGAGAACAGTCCCCTCTGCCAGCTGGTGCTGGAGCTCTGTTCACAAACACAAACACACCCCATAGAGCCATCACCTACAGAGAGATGAACCTGGAGAACAGTCCCCTCTGCCAGCTGATGCTGGAGCTCTGTTCACAAACACAAACAGACCCCACAGAGCCATCACCTACAGAGAGATGAACCTGGAGAAGAGTCCCCTCTGCCAGCTGGTCCTGGGGCTCTGTTCACAAACACAAACAGACCCCATAGAGCCATCACCTACAGAGAGATGAACCTGGAGAAGAGTCCCTCTGCCAGCTGGTCCTGGAGCTCTGTTCACAAACACAAACAGACCCCACAGAGCCATCACCTACAGAGAGATGAACCTGGAGAACAGTCCCCTCTGCCAGCTGGTGCTGGAGCTCTGTTCACAAACACAAACACACCCTATAGAGCCATCACCTACAGAGAGATGAACCTGGAGAACAGTCCCCTCTGCCAGCTGATGCTGGAGCTCTGTTCACAAACACAAACAGACCCCACAGAGCCATCACCTACAGAGAGATGAACCTGGAGAAGAGTCCCCTCTGCCAGCTGGTCCTGGGGCTCTGTTCACAAACACAAACAGACCCCATAGAGCCATCACCTACAGAGAGATGAACCTGGAGAAGAGTCCCCTCTGCCAGCTGGTCCTGGGGCTCTGTTCACAAACACAAACAGACCCCACAGAGCCCCAGAACAGCAACCCAATTAGACAAAAAACAAATCATGAGAAAACAAAATGATAATTACTTGACATATTGGAAAGATTAACAAAGGAACTGAGCAAACTAGAATGTTATTCTGCCCTAAACAAAGAGTAGACAGTAAAGCTTTGACTATGTACAGACTCAGTGAGCAGAGCCTTGCTATTGAGAAAGGTCGCCGTAGGCAGACATGGCTCTCTAGAGAAGACAGGCTATGTGCAGACTGCCCACAAAATGAGGTGGAAACTGAGCTGCACTTCCTAACCTCCTGTCCAATGGATGAACATATTAGAGACACTTATTTTCCTCAGATTACACAAACCCACAGACCCCAAACCTCACAACCATAAAGGGCAATGTGTTCTATAACCGATTACACAGACCCACAAAGAATTTGAAAACAAACCCAATTTTGATAAACTCCCATATCTACTGGGTGAAATACCACAGTGTGACATCACAGCAGCAAGATGTGTGACCTGTTGCTACAAGAAAAGGGCAACTAGTGAAGAATAAACACCATTGTAAATACAACCCATGTTATTTATTTGCAAATCATTACAACACTGTACATAGACATAAGTCCTTTGGAACTTGTGTGAGTGTAATGTGTGCTATTTATGTTTATGTTTACTTCACTTTGCTCTGGCAAAGTAAACATATGTTTCCCATGACAATAAAGCCCTGAATTCAGTTGAGAGAGAAAGAGAAAGAGAGAGAGAAAGAGAAACAGAGAGAGGAAAGAGAGAGAGAGAGAAAGAGAGAGAGAGAAAGAGAAACAGAGAGAGGAAAGAGAGAGAGAGAGTGAGACAGAGAGAGAGAGAGAGAGAGAGAGAGAGAGAGAGATAGAGGGAAAGAGAAGAGAGTAGATTAGAAACACATCATCACGCAGAACAAAACCCCTCTGCAGTTCATCCCAGTATTGATCCGCAGCAGGACCTGAATGCCCAGACTATTACAGTTTGTCCTGCTGATGCTGTTGATTATTCTCAAAAGATTAACTGTGTCCCAAATGGCACCCTATTCCCTATATAGTGCACTACTTTTGACCAGGGCCCATTGTCGATAGTATGTCATTTGGGATGTGCACATTGTTCTTGTTGGAAGACTTAAGATCTTTGTTCACTGTGTGGCTGTAAAAGTTTTTTGTTCTCTCTCAGTTTATCTTTTCTGTATCACAACCGTACAACAGCAACCGTGTTTAAAGTACAGACGATTATTGGTAAATGCAATAGGACATTGACTGAATAAACTGACTAAACAGGAACATTAAAAATATATATATATTTTATAATAATTATAATTATAAAAATTAAATAAAAAATAAAAAGGGAGGAAGAAAATATCAGAAAGCACCTTACCTCTTGATACTACCCATCCCGGATCCGGGATCGTGAATAAAGCCTCAGGCTCATTAGCATAACGCAACGTTAACGATTTCTGAAAATCGCAAATAAAATGAAAATAATGCGCCTGCTCTCAAGCTTAGCCTTTTCTTAACAACACTGTCATCTCAGATTTTCAAAATATGCTTTTGAACCATAGCAAATCAATCATTTGTGTAAGAGTATTGCAAGCTAGCTTAGCATTTTGCGTAGCATTTAGCACGCAACATTTTCACAAAAACCAGATAACCAAATAAATAAAATTATTTACCTTTGAAGAGCTTCGGATGTTTTTAATGAGGAGACTCTCAGTTACATAGCAAATGTTCAGTTTTTCCTGAAAGAATCTTTGTGTACGAGAAATCGCTCCGTTTTGTACATCACATTTGGCTACTGAAACGAACCGAAAATTCAGTCATCAAAACGTCAAACTTTTTCCGAATTAACTCCTTAATATCGACCGAAACATGGCAAACGTTGTTTAGAATCAATCCTCAAGGTGTTTTTTCACATATCTCTTCATTGATATGCAGTTCGTGGAAGCCTGCTTTCCCCTCAGAATCGCATGGAAAAATACCAGCAGCTGAAAATGACGCACCAATTTCGACGGAGGACAACGGGCGGACACCTGGAAAATGTAGTCTCTTATGGTCAATCTTCCAATGATATGCCAACAAATACGTCACAATGCTGCAGACACCTTGGGGAAACGACAGAAAGGGCAGGCTCATTCCTCTCGCATTCACAGCCATATAAGGAGACAATGGAAAACGGAGCCTCAAAAATCCTACTGATTTCCTGGTTGCCGTTTCATCTTGGTTTTGCCTGTAGCTCCCAAAGACACCCACAGACAATATCTTTGCAGTTCTGGAAAATTCAGAGTGTTTTCTTTCCAAAGCTATCAATTATATGCATAGTCGAGCATCTTTTTGTGACAAAATATCTTGTTTAAAACGGGAACGTTTTTCATCCAAAAAAGAAATTGCGCCGCCAGAGTTTCAAGAGGTTGAAGTAAACTACTTTCTATGATATGACCTGTTGAAGACTAACTTTTAACTTTTAAATTTTTCAAAATGTTTTGTATCATGGTTTTGGTTTATGGTGATAATAATAGTGATCGTGAATGTGTTGATCTCTTCTTGTGATCTACCAGCTGTTTTCACTGGGCATATTTCATCCATTTTACTAAAGTAACTTTTTCAAGCTGACCCAGAAACAGTCTACAACTGTCCAGACATATTAGATAAACAACTATCATTTAGGTATAAAGCGATCAGGAGACAGGTGCAGGAATGTGTAACAGTTTGCAAGGGGACGAATGACAAACACGCATACAAAACACAGGCTTGAAACCCAAATTTAAAAAAACGACGAGTACTTTGAATAAATTCAAAGGGACGAGACCCGTAATCATCTGATTAGTACACGAAAGCCAAAACTACACAGCGCACGTACTCACGCAAGCACCTGCATGGTAACAATAATCGACAGGACAATGATGAATAAAGGTTGTAACTGTAATGTGTTACAGAGTTAATGTTTCAGTTAATTCATTGAGCTGTATCTAAAGATATTTCTTTACAGTTATTTACATATGTAATTGTATTGGATTGTATTGAATTACGCTTTTTGACTGCAAGTTCCAGAATGCCTTGCGACAGGAATGAGAGAGATAACGCGCCAATTATGTGCAGGTGCAAGTTGATTAAGCTGACTTTCCGATAGCATCTTACCTGCATTGCTCTGTAGTATCTAAAGTTGTTAAATTTAAGGTGAACAAGTATTATTACTAAAAGAAGCTTTCATATCAAACCCAACGTCCCGAGTCATTACTTTGAAGTTAGTTAATCTAAAATGTATACAATTACTAGACACCAGTCTCAACGTCAACAGTGAAGAGGCGACTCAGTGTCTACAGTCAATCACGGACTACAAAAAGAAAACTAGCCCAGTCACGGACCAGGATGTCTTGCTCCCAGGCAGACTAAATAACTTTTTTGCCCGCTTTGAGGACAATACAGTGCCACTGACACAGCCTGCAACGAAAACATGCAGACTCTCCTTCACTGCAGCCGATGTGAGTAAAACATTTAAACGTGTTAACCCTCGCAAGGCTGCAGGCCCAGACGGCATCCCCAGCAGGGCCCTCAGAGCATGCGCAGACCAGCTGGCTGGTGTGTTTACGGACATATTCAATAAATCCCTATACCAGTCTGCTGTTCCCACATGCTTCAAGAGGGCCACCATTGTTCCTGTTCCCAAGAAAGCTAAGGTAATTGAGCTAAACGACTACCGCCCCGTAGCACTCACTTCCATCATCATGAAGTGCTTTGAGAGACTAGTCAAGGACCATATCACCTCCACCCTACCTGACACCCTAGACCCACTCCAATTTGCTTACCGCCCAAATAGGTCCACAGACGATGCAATCTCAACCACACTGCACACTGCCCTAACCCATCTGGACAAGAGGAATACCTATGTGAGAATGCTGTTCATCGACTACAGCTCGGCATTTAACACCATAGTACCCTCCAAGCTCGTCATCAAGCTCGAGACCCTGGGTCTCGACCCCGCCCTGTACAACTGGGTACTGGACTTCGTGACGGGCCGCCCCCAGGTGGTGATGGTATCATCTCCACCCCGCTGATCCTCAACACTGGGGCCCCACAAGGGTGCGTTCTGAGCCCTCTCCTGTACTCCCTGTTCACCCACGACTGCGTGGCCACGCACACCTCCAACTCAATCATCAAGTTTGCGGACGACACAACAATGGTAGGCTTGATTTCCAACAACGACGAGACGGCCTACAGGGAGGAGGTGAGGGCCCTCGGAGTGTGGTGTCAGGAAAATAACCTCACACTCAAAGTCAACAAAACTAAGGAGATGATTGTGGACTTCAGGAAACAGCAGAGGGAACACCCCCCTATCCACATCAATGGAACAGTAGTGCAGAGGGTAGTAAGTTTTAAGTTCCTCGGCATACACATCACAGACAAACTGAATTGGTTCACACACAAAGACAGCACCGTGAAGAAGGCGCAGCAGCGCCTCTTCAACCTCAGTAGGCTGATGAAATTTGGCTTGTCACCAAAAGCACTCACAAACTTCTACAGATGCACAATCAAGAGCATCCTGGCGGGCTGTATCACCGCCTGGTACGGCAACTGCTCTGCCCGCAACCGTAAGGCTCTCCAGAGGGTAGTGAGGTCTGCACAACGCATCATCGGGGGATAAACTACCTGCCCTCCAGGACACCTACACCACCCGATGTTACAGGAAGGCCATAAAGATCATCAAGGACAACAACCACCCGAGCCACTGCCAGTTCACCCCGCTATCATCCAAAAGGCGAGGTCAGTACAGGTGCATCAAAGCTGGGACCGAGAGACTGAAAAACAGCTTCTATCTCAAGGCCATAAGACTGTTAAACAGCAACCACTAACATTGAGTGGCTGCTGCCAACACACTGACTCAACTCCAGCCACTTTAATAATGGGAATTGATGGGAATGATGTAAAATATATCACTAGCCACTTTAAACAATGCTACCTAATATAATGTTTACATACCCTACATTATTCATCTCATATTTATACGTATATACTGTACTCTATATCATCTACTGCATCCTTATGTAATACACGTATCACTAGCCACTTTAACTCTGCCACTTTGTTTACATACTCATCTCATATGTATATACTGTACTCGATACCATCTACTGTATCTTGCCTATGCTGCTCTGTACCATCAAACATTCATATATCTTTATGTACATATTCTTTATCCCCTTACACTGTGTATAAGACAGTAGTTTTGGAATTGTTAGTTAGATTACTTGTTGGTTATTACTGCACTGTTGGAACTAGAAGCACAAGCATTTCGCTACACTCGCATTTACATCTGATAACCATGTGTATGTGACAAATACAATTTGATTTGATTTGATTAGATTTTATTTGGAATGGGTTACCAGGAGCACATTTTTAAAAATGCCATTACGGGGTAGCAATGGGTCCACGGTTGGGTAGGGAGCAACCCCCCACCCGTGCCCATCCAATAGGGGTGCCCCTTGTCATTTTGGACGCTTTTCAAAAAATCGTTAAAAAACCACAGTCCCACTTCTCCCTCATCATTCATGACAAATATACCATCTAGGTTGATTCATGGCTTAACATAGTACTATATATCATTTTGGCATTTTAAATGCCCCCCCTAACTTTTGACTTTGACTTTTGACTTCCTATGAAATCATTGCAAATGGACAAAACATGTGCCTTATGTACAAGTAAAAAATGAAATATGACTAAAATAGGTTGATACAGTTCTTATACATGTGTAATTGATACAAAAATTTAAAGAATTTCGAAAAACGGTCCAGAGAGCACTGTTCAATTTTCCAAAATGTTACTCTTAGGTCTTGACTTGTGTTACATTTGCAATATGAAAAATTACGGTGGAGCGCACTCGCGACCTGTTGGATTTTTAAAGTGTTACACCTGGCATTTGCCATTTGGCATTTGCAATCAACTTTAAATGAAAAGACACCGAATTGAGTGGTATTGGACACCGTGTGTATGTTTCAGTACGGTGCCAATATGTTCCCATTCATTTTTGTACATTTCAGGGGGTGTTAACTTACAGTACTTATGTGTGGCTAGATCTACTGATTCAGTTACATTATGACAGACCAGCAAGATCTACTGCCTCTTTTATATTATGACAGACCAGCTAGATCTACTGTCTCAGTTACATTATGACAGACCAGCTAGATCTACTGTCTCTATTATATTACGACAGACAAGCAAGATCTACTGATTATATTACATTATGACAGACCAGCTAGATCTACTGCCTCTTTTATATTATGACAGACCAGCTAGATCTACTGCCTCTTTTATATCATGACAGACCAGCTAGATCTACTGATTCAATTAAATTATGGCTGACCAGCTATATCTCCTTATTATATTACATTATGACAGCCATGCTAGATCTACTGATTCAATTACATTATGACAGACCAGCTAGATCTGCTGCCTCTTTTATATTATGACAGACCAGCTAGATCTACTGTCTCAGTTACATTATGACAGACCAGCTAGATCTACTGTCTCTATTATATTATGACAGACCAGCTAGATTTACTGTCTCTATTATATTATGACAGGCCAGCTAGATCTACTGTCTCAATTACATTACGACAGACCAGCTTGATCTACTGTCTCTATTATATTATGACAGACCAGCTAGAACTACTGCCTCTTTTATATCATGACAGACCTGCTAGATCTACTGTCTCTATTATATCATGACAGACCAGCGAGATCTACTGTCTCTATTATATTATGACAGACCAGCTAGATCTACTGCCTCTTTTCTATTATGACATACCAGCGAGATCTACTGTCTCAATTACATTATGGCAGACCAGCTAGATCTACTGTCTCAATTACATTATCACAGACCAGCTAGATCTAATGTCTCTATTACATTATGACAGACCAGCTAGATCTCTTGTCTCATTTTTGTGCTATTTTTCACCCCAGTATCTCCTGATAGACCTGATAGACCTACTGTCTCTTCTATATTATGACAGACCAGCTTGATCTACTTTATCTATTATATTATGACAGACCAGCTAGATCTACTGTCTCAATTACATTATGGCAGACCAGCTAGATCTACTGTCTCAATTACATTACGGCAGACCAGCTAGATCGACTGTCTCAATTACATTACTGCAGACCAGCTAGATCTACTGTCTCAATTACATTATGACAGGCCAGCTAGATCTACTGTATCTATTATATTATGGCAGACCTGATAGATCTACTGTCTCTATTATATGACAGACCGGCTAGATCTACTGTCTCTATTATATTATGACAGACCAGCTAGATCTACTGTCTCTATTATATTATGACAGGCCAGCTAGATCTACTGTGTCTATTATATTATGGCAGACCTGATAGACCTACTGTCTCTATTATATTATGACAGACCAGCTAGATCTACTGTGTCTATTATAATATGACAGACCAGCTAGATCTACTGTCTCTATTACATTATGACAGACCAGCTAGATCTAATGTCTCTATTACATTATGACAGACCAGCTAGATCTCTTGTCTCATTTTTTGTGCTATTTTTCACCCCAGTATCTCTACTTGCACATCATCATCTATCACTCCAGTGTTAATGCTAAATTGTAATTATTTCGCCACTATGGCCTTTTTATTGCCTTTCATATTGTGTTATTGACTCTGTGTTTGTTTATGTGTAGCTCTGTGTTGTTGTTTGTGTCACACTGCTTTGCTTTATCTTGGCCAGGTCGCAATTGTAAATGAGAACTTCTTCTCAACTTGCCTTCCTGGTGAAATAAAGGTGAAATAAATCAAACAAAATGTAGCGGGCATTGATGCAGTTACGGCCCCTCTATCTTTTGTTGACTCTTTTATTAGACCACTTGCAGAACATGTACACCTATTTTGTAAAGGACACCAGCAGTATGATCTCGTTACTGAAGCCATGGAACATTTTCTTCTGCTTATTGACCCCTAATGAACTATTTCATGTTTCTAAATGATTTCTTTATTCAGACGAAGGGTACTTCTATGGGATCCCCTATGGCACCTAACTATGCTAATTTGTATGTGTGTTACATGGAGAAACAGTCAATTCTCAAACATTTTAACAGTATTATGTGGAAACGGTATATTGATGATATTTTTTGTTCTATGGAAGGGGTGATGTAAAACAGCTCCAGGCATTCCATGCTTTTCTTAACTCTTGTTCTGAGCACCTGAGATTTACTATTCAATCTGACGCACGTCAAATCATTTTCCTTGATCTTCTGATTTTGCTCTACACTCTTACAGGAAACCTACTGATCGTAACAGTTTGTTGAGGGCTGATAGCTGTCACCCGCTTCCCTTGAAAAACAGTTTGCCCTACAGCCAATACTGTCGAATCAAAAGAATTCGACAGACATATGGCTGAGATGCAAAGATAATTCAAGGAGAGGGGTAGAAAAATGGTCAGATTAATACTGAGAAAATCCAAAACAAATCGAGACATGATCTCTTTCAAGTGCAGTCTGGCAAAAACAAGCATTCTTGCATTCTAACTACTCGCTATTCAAAGTAACCTGAACAAATTAAGGGTTCACTAACATTGGCACATTCTATGATCCGATGACAGTATCGGTAATGTGTCTGCGGACCCTCCCACGGTCGCTGGGCAGAAATCTCAGAGATCAATTGGTAAACTCTGATTTACCACCCCAATATACTCCTGCACAACGTCGATTTGCGCCTCTGCCGGATAGAACATACAAGTGTAATGGCTGCGCTCAATGTCATGGCACTAAAAAATTAAATACTTCAAACAGATCCCAATCAAAGGTGTTATCACGTGCTCCACTAAGGCAGTTATTTATCTTATAACTTGTCATTTAAAAGTACGAATCTCCGAGCATCGTAGCACAATAAGTTGCAATAACTTGACGTGTCCAGTTGCAGACCCCTTTTGGAAGCGAACAGCTCTAAGTCGCTTGGGGTATG
>NW_027014239.1:0-13956 GCF_036934945.1 Oncorhynchus masou masou | reverse complement strand
TTTGGTTTACAGCGGGTCGTTTCATAGGGAACTGTCGGAAGTGTTCAATTCACCGTTCTGTTTTGTTTACAGCGGGTTGTTTCATAGGGTACTGTCGGAGGTGTTCAATTCACCGTTCTGTTTTGTTTACAGCGGGTTGTTTCATGGGAACTGTCGGAGGTGTTCAATTCACCGTTCTGTTTGGTTTACAGCGGGTTGTTTCATAGGGTACTGTCGGAGGTGTTCAATTCACCGTTCTGTTTGGTTTACAGCGGGTCGTTTCATAGGGAACTGTCGGAGGTGTTCAATTCACCGCTCTGTTTTGTTTACAGCGGGTCGTTTCATAGGGAACTGTCGGAGGTGTTCAATTCACCGTTCTGTTTGGTTTACAGCGGTCGCTTCATAGGGAACTGTCGGAGGTGTTCAATTCACCGTTCTGTTTTGTTTACAGCGGGTTGTTTCATAGGGTACTGTCGGAGGTGTTCAATTCACCGTTCTGTTTTGTTTACAGCGGGTTGTTTCATAGGGAACTGTCGGAGGTGTTCAATTCACCGTTCTGTTTGGTTTACAGCGGTGTTTCATAGGGTACTGTCGGAGGTGTTCAATTCAACCTGTTCTTGCGTTCTGCAGCGGGTCGTTTCATAGGGAGCTGTCAGAGGTGTTCAATTCAACGTTCTGTTTGGTTTACAGCGGGTCGTTTCATAGGGAACTGTCGGAGGTGTTCAATTCACCGTTCTGTTTTGTTTATAGCGGGTTGTTTCATAGGGAACTGTCGGAGGTGTTCAATTCAATCGCTCTGTTTTGTTTACAGCGTGGTCGCTCTCGTAGGGAACTGTCGGAGGTGTTCAATTCACCGTTCTGTTTGGTTTACAGCGGGTCGTTTCGTAGGGAACTGTCGGAGGTGTTCAATTCACCGTTCTGTTTGGTTTACAGCGGGTTGTTTCATAGGGAACTGTCGGATGTGCTCTAGTATTGTTACATCACCTAATGTTGTAGAACAAAGGTTCCAGCGTGAGCCGGCCGTTCTAAAACCTGGCCCGATCTCCGCGTGAACTGACCGTTCCCTAAAACCTGGCCCGTCTCTACGTGGCCGACCGTTCCAAAACCTCGGCCACGTCTCACGTGACGGCCGTTCTAACACCTGGCCTCGTCTCCCGTGGCCGACCCGTTCCTAAGACCTGGCCGTCTCACGTGAAGACCGTTCACAAACCTGGCCACGTCTCTACGGCCAGCGGCCATTCACAAAAACCTGGCCCGTCTCCTACGTGAGAACCCCGTTCCTAAAACCTGGCCCCGTCTCCACGTGGCGGCCGTTCTAAAACCTGGCCCGTCTCCACGTAGAGGCCGTTCTAAAACCTGGCCCGTCTCCACGTAGACGGCCGTTCTAAAACCCTGTGCCTTCCCGTCTCTACCCCGCTGGCGAGCCCCCGTTCCAAAACCTGTGCCCGATCTCTGCGTGGCCGGCCGTTTCTAAAACCTGGCCCCGTCTCTACGTGGCGGCCGTTCCAAAACCTGGCCCGTCTCTACGTGGCCCGGCCGTTCCTAAAACCTGGCCCGTCTCCACTGTAGAAGACCGGATTCCTGAAACCTGGCCCGTCTCCACGTGTACGGCCGTTCCTAAAACCTGGCCCGTCTCTACGTGACGGCCGTTCTAAAACCTGGCCCGTCTCTACGTGAAGACCGTTCTAAAACCTGGCCCGTCTCTACGCGACGGCCGGTCTAAAACTGGCCTAATCTCTACGCGACGACCGGTCTAAAACCTGGCCCGTCTCTACGCGGCAACCTGGCCCGTCTCTACGCGGCGAGCCTGGCCCGTCTCTACGCGGCGACCTGGCCGTCTCTACGTGACGACCTGGGCCCGGTTTTAGAGCGGCCGTCGCGTAGAGACGGGCCAGGTTTTAGAACGGTGCCGTCGCGTAGAGACGGGCCAGGTTTTAGAACGGCCGTGCGTAGAGACGGGCCGAGACGTTGTTAGAACCTGGTTCTCAGCATCGGTGAGTAACAATGTTAGGAATCCGTTTGTTCTACAACATTAGGTGATGGAACAATACGATGAATTGCACCTCCGACAGTTCCCTATGAAACGACTCGCTGTGAACAAGCAAAACAGAGACTCAGATCGGCTCGCGGACTCAGATCGCGCGCGGACTCAGTTCTACCTATTGTATCGGAACCCATAATATCTTATGGTGAGAACCCTGGAAATTCCCAGCCTTGGCCCTGACTAAAAATACATCTCTCTTGACCATGGGATTACATCCTGGACTAGGTTTAGCCTAATCTGGGAAACCAGCCCCATATAACCCCAACCCCAACCTAACCCCACATGTTACTGATTTGAAGAAGCTTTCCAGCGGCTCACATTTTGAATCAACATGTAACATGTCAGGTAAAAGAGGCTGTCTGTTCCCGACTGTAAACAGGGTTGAGTTCATTGGGACCATACTGTGGAAAAACAATCTAAAATGGACAATCAAAACAAGTGTTTCTCATTGGACAAATTCAGGTAGTCCCTCACCGTTTACGGTCTTATGTTTTTATTTTATTTTTTCGTGTTGTGCCCGAGTGAACACCTGGGTGATGTCATTATACAGGTGTTTGATGTGTTTCTCTCCACAGGTAATCCTGGTGCAGGTGAACCCAGGTGAGGCCTTCACTATACGGCGAGAGGATGGTCAGTTTCAGTGTATCACAGGTAAGACACTACAAATAGTTGTACTCCTTTTAGTTCTCTCCTACAGATGGGTAAAGGGGTCAATAAAGCTTCATTATTCAATAATACAGGTTTGTGATTCGTTAGGGCAAATGTTTTAAGTTTTGCAATGGGAAACAAAATGTAAGATTTACTTATTCTGTACAGATAGTTCCGACCTGAGCATGACCCAGTACTTCCCAAGCGTCGCTCTCTCGCTCTTTTTTTTCGCCATCGCTCGCTATGTCTCTCGCTCGCTATGTCTCTCGCTCGCTGTGTCTCTCGCTCGCTGTGTCTCTCGCTCGCTGTGTCTCTCGCTCGCTCTCTGTTGCTCTCGCGCTCACGTTCTCTCTGTCTGACTGATTTAATTTGACAGATGATTGAGCGAGCTGTGTGCTGATACACTATCATCGTGTCAAATCACTGTTTGCTGTAATTGCAGTGTGTTTCTGTGTTTGTAGTGCAGTCACACTATAGCGACAGAGTCTATGTCTGTTAGAATGAGATGTGGTTGAGACCCTGTTAGTCATCCCTCTCTGCTCTGTCAGAGAGTGTGAGGAGTGCAGGCAGGCTTTGTGATGTGCGAACGCGCACATACACACACAAGGGATGTGCATCTTTCCCTTTCAAGATGATTCGATACGTTTCTAGATACATGGGCTCCAGTACAGGAATGATATGTTATATTTTGAACTGATTTGGTGTGGTTCAGTTTGATTCAAGGAACAAATCAATGCACTAACATTTATTTTCGAATTCAAAATCTGCGGCAAATGGAGCTCTGAGCCGGGCCTCTCCTCTGGGCCGGGCCTCTCCTCTGGGCCGGGCCTCTCCTCTGGGCCGGGCCTCTCCTCTGGGCCGGGCCTCTCCTCTGGGCCGGGCCTCTCCTCTGGGCCGGGCCTCTCCTCTGGGCCGGGCCTCTCCTCTGGGCCGGGCCTCTCCTCTGGGCCGGGCCTCTCCTCTGGGCCGGGCCTCTCCTCTGAGCCGGGCCTCTCCTCTGAGCCGGGCCTCTCCTCTGGGCCGGGCCTCTCCTCTGGGCCGGGCCTCTCCTCTGGGCCGGGCCTCTCCTCTGGGCCGGGCCTCTCCTCTGGGCCGGGCCTCTCCTCTGAGCCGGGCCTCTCCTCTGAGCCGGGCCTCTCCTCTGGGCCGGGCCTCTCCTCTGGGCCGGGCCTCTCCTCTGGGCCGGGCCTCTCCTCTGGGCCGGGCCTCTCCTCTGGGCCGGGCCTCTCCTCTGAGCCGGGCCTCTCCTCTGAGCCGGGCCTCTCCTCCCTGGGCCGGGCCTCTCCCTGAGCCGGGCCTCTCCTGCCGGGCCTCTCTGTGCCGGGCCTCTCCCCTGAGCCGGAGCTCCGGGCCGGGCCTCTCCCCTGAGCCGGGCCTCTTCGCCGGGCCTCTGAGCCGGGCCTCTCGAGCCCTGGGCCGGGCCTCTCCCGGAGCCCTGGGCCGGGCCTCTCGCCCGGAGCTCTGGGCCGGGCCTCTCGCCGGAGCTCTGGGCCGGGCCTCTCCCCTGAGCCGGGCCTCTCCTCCCTGAGCCGGAGCTCTCCCCTGAGCCGGAGCTCTCTCCCTGAGCCGGGCCTCTTCTCTGAGCTCGGGCCTCCTCTCTGAGCCCTGAGCTGTCATGTCCAGCCATCTTCCACTAAGTATTTTGTTATTTTTGCAGCTTAATAGGAGACTAGTAACGTACCAATAGTTATGCACGAAGTCATGCCAATCAATATCTAGCAGAACCATGGATTTCACCCCGTCATCAAATGGTCTACAGACCTCTAACTGTATTTGTCACATGCACGCTACATCAACCTTAGCCGGAAATGCTTACTTATGAACCCTTAGCCGGCAGTACCTCGTACCCCGTGCAGACTCGGAGAGGCTACTGTCGAGAGCCGCGCATCTCTCCAAACACTGAGCCCTGCCGCCGCACTGCTCCTCTGAGCACTGCCCACTTAACCGAAGCCAGCAGCACCAATGTGCCAGAGGCAACATCTTACACCTGAGCGACTGTGTCAGAGTGCATGCATCTGGCCTGTCACAGGGAATATGGTGGTCATTGAAACTATGTAGATATTATCGACTTGGCCAGATGATGAGCTGAAGACATGCCAGTGTAATATACTTAGTCAGTTAATCTGCCATGTGATGTTCACCTCCGTCATGCAAATGGATTTACTCAGACATCTAATATGTATGAGTGTGTCATCACGCAGTCGACTGGAACAGCCTGGTGCTCGTGCAATGCTTCACTGTATGATTCCCTTAACCACCAATACCTGGGGGTATTCGCCGCTGACAGGCTCGGTCACTGGGTTTCCCTTGTGTCCGTAGTAGTCTTCAAGCGTCCTGCCAAACATCTGACCCGGCATCAGAGCCGGGCACTGGACTCTCTTGACACACTGCCCACTTAACTCAGAGAGCCATGACGCACCATATGTCTCAGAGGAAACATCCGTGACACGACTGGCAGACTGTGTCAGAGTGCTCCATGCAGTCTGGGCCTGTGTGGAGGAGGGGGCATGACTGTGGTGCTCCATGGTCTGGTGTTGGGGAAAGGGGGCATGACTGAGGTGCTCTATGGTCTGGGTGTTGGGGAGGGGAGGCTGAGAGATGGTCAGTGAAGACTGCGTGCCAGTTGGTCTACGGGGCATGCTCTGAGGTGCTCCATGGTCTGGGTGTTGGCGGCCATGACTGAGGTGTTGGCCTGTTGAGAGGGGGGCATGGCTGAGGTGCTCCATGGTCTGGGTGTTGGGGGGGGGCATGACTGAGGTGCTCCATGGTCTGGGTGTTGGGGGGGCATGGCTGAGGTGCTCTCATGGTCTGGGTGTTGGGGGGCAGCTGGCTGAGGCTGTTCCATCGGCTCCAGGCGATGGGGGGGGCATGACTGAGGTGCTCCATGGTCTGGGTGATGGCGGGGGCATGACTGAGGTGCTCCATGGTCTGTAGTGGGCATGAATGAGGTGCTCCATGGCCTGGGTGCTGGGGCATGCTGACGGTGCATCCATGGTCTGGGTGTTGGTGGGATGGCAATGCTTAATGCTCCGTATTGATGCTTTGATTGTTGGGGTGGGGCATGACTGAGGCTCCATGGTCTGGGTGTCGGGGGGGCATGACTGAGGTGCTCCATGGTCTGGGGGCATGACTGAGGTGCTCCATGGTCTGGGTGTTGGGGGGGGGGCATGACTGAGGTGCTCCATGGTCTGGGTGTTCGGGGGGCATGACTGAGGTCCGCTCCATGGTCTGGGTGTCGGGGGGGCATGACTGAGGTGCTCCATGGTCTGGGTGTTGGGGGGGCATGACTGAGGTGCTCCATGGTCTGGGTGTTGGGAGGGGGGCATGACTGAGGTGCTCCATGGTCTGGGTGTTGGGGGGGGGGGCATGACTGAGGTGCTCCATGGTCTGGGTGTTGGGAGGGGGCATGACTGATTACAGACCTAGGTGCTTCTTCATGATTTGGTCTATTCACCCTCTAGCAGGACAGGCTGTCTATTCACCCTCTAGCAGGACAGGCTGTCTATTCACCCTCTAGCAGGACAGGCTGTCTATTCACCCTCTAGCAGGACAGGCTGTCTATTCACCCTCTAGCAGGACAGGCTGTCTATTCACCCTCTAGCAGGACAGGCTGTCTATTCACCCTCTAGCAGGACAGGCTGTCTATTCACCCTCTAGCAGGACAGGCTGTCTATTCACCCTCTAGCAGGACAGGCTGTCTATTCACCCTCTAGCAGGACAGGCTGTCTATTCACCCTCTAGCAGGACAGGCTGTCTATTCACCCTCTAGCAGGACAGGCTGTCTATTCACCCTCTAGCAGGACAGGCTGTCTATTCACCCTCTAGCAGGACAGGCTGTCTATTCACCCTCTAGCAGGACAGGCTGTCTATTCACCCTCTAGCAGGACAGGCTGTCTATTCACCCTCTAGCAGGACAGGCTGTCTATTCACCCTCTAGCAGGACAGGCTGTCTATTCACCCTCTAGCAGGACAGGCTGTCTATTCACCCTCTAGCAGGACAGGCTGTCTATTCACCCTCTAGCAGGACAGGCTGTCTATTCACCCTCTAGCAGGACAGGCTGTCTATTCACCCTCTAGCAGGACAGGCTGTCTATTCACCCTCTAGCAGGACAGGCTGTCTATTCACCCTCTAGCAGGACAGGCTGTCTATTCACCCTCTAGCAGGACAGGCTGTCTATTCACCCTCTAGCAGGACAGGCTGTCTATTCACCCTCTAGCAGGACAGGCTGTCTATTCACCCTCTAGCAGGACAGGCTGTCTATTCACCCTCTAGCAGGACAGGCTGTCTATTCACCCTCTAGCAGGACAGGCTGTCTATTCACCCTCTAGCAGGACAGGCTGTCTATTCACCCTCTAGCAGGACAGGCTGTCTATTCACCCTCTAGCAGGACAGGCTGTCTATTCACCCTCTAGCAGGACAGGCTGTCTATTCACCCTCTAGCAGGACAGGCTGTCTATTCACCCTCTAGCAGGACAGGCTGTCTATTCACCCTCTAGCAGGACAGGCTGTCTATTCACCCTCTAGCAGGACAGGCTGTCTATTCACCCTCTAGCAGGACAGGCTGTCTATTCACCCTCTAGCAGGACAGGCTGTCTATTCACCCTCTAGCAGGACAGGCTGTCTATTCACCCTCTAGCAGGACAGGCTGTCTATTCACCCTCTAGCAGGACAGGCTGTCTATTCACCCTCTAGCAGGACAGGCTGTCTATTCACCCTCTAGCAGGACAGGCTGTCTATTCACCCTCTAGCAGGACAGGCTGTCTATTCACCCTCTAGCAGGACAGGCTGTCTATTCACCCTCTAGCAGGACAGGCTGTCTATTCACCCTCTAGCAGGACAGGCTGTCTATTCACCCTCTAGCAGGACAGGCTGTCTATTCACCCTCTAGCAGGACAGGCTGTCTATTCACCCTCTAGCAGGACAGGCTGTCTATTCACCCTCTAGCAGGACAGGCTGTCTATTCCTCCTCTTTAACAGAGCTCAAGACAGGCTGTCTATTCCTCTATCTCCCTTCCAGACAAAGGAGAGATGTGTCGGATTAGAGGTGGTGGTCTCTCCGTCAGCAGAGTTCGGTGTCAGAGGAGAGTGGGAGTGGAGGGGAGGGGATTAATGGAGGGGCGGGAGCTCTGCTGCTTACTGCTGCCTCTGTCACAGAGTGGTCTCTTTTCTCAGTGACGTGAATGGAGGGATGACTCACCGCTCATGGAGCAGGGAGGGAAGGGTGTGTGTGTGTTCCCCGTGTATGTGTTTTAACCATGCAATTTGAGACAGCTGAGAAACCGGGAGGTTGGGGGTGTGTGTGTGTGTGTGTGTGTCGTTCTCTCCCAGATCTATTTGTGTTTCATTCATGTATTTTTAGCAGCTGGAAGTACGTAATGTGTTTCCAACTACCTAATGGACTGCTTAATATGAAGAGACCATCTGGTAAGAAGCAGTAAAATAACATAGCCATGAAGATGTTAGACATCTCCCATGGGGGAGAGAGAAGGACCGAGAGTTGATGGAGCTGCAGTGTGTGTGTGCGCACACCACTCGAGGCATGGAGATAACCAGCAGCCATTTTGAATTTGTTTCCCAATTTAGGGCCCCCTCTCAACACACATTACTCGCGTCTCACACACACACACTGCCTGCTGGGTATGTTCACGCCACAAGGGGTGGGGCAGTTGACCGTATTGCCACCACACCGACGGTCACGTGTCATGAAGGTGGTCAAATTCCACTTGGCCGTTTAGTCACGGTAATTAGGCTTCTCCCAGCTCTGATGCTGCTGATGGTCATTAGTAGCCTACCAAACTTGCTAACTGCCTGGTACTCAGAACTCTATTGTCTCTCGAATCATAACAGGATGATGGCCTCTAATAAAAAGAGGAGGCCTACTGTATTTATGTCTCTACTTTCCTAATCTTAAGCACATTGCTTATCTTTACAACAGGAGTATAGCCTACCTGGCTGGCATGAAAATGAACCAAGGGACAAGCGTCCTCCATTCGCTATTTTAAGGGAAAATATTAGATGTATTTTTTTCCCTCTTCTCCTGTTTCAAGACAGGTGCGTGATAATGGTCCATTCTGAAATTAAAACAAATGTCACACATATATTATTTAGTATATGTAAAGATGAGATTAAATTAAGAATAGTTTGTGTGACAATATTCCCTGTCACTTGTGATTGATGTATTATCACTTGTGAATGAGGCCCAGGTGGGGTACAGTCAGGAAAGAAATGGGGCATGCCTTTTTTTCTCTCAGTTTTTCAAAATCATAAACGCACACCTCATGTAGTCTAGCCCACAGGCCTATATGTTTGGATAAGGTTTGTATCACAACTAAAGAGGCCAAATGACTTCTTAAAAGGAATCACATTAATCCGCTTTACAAGGGGTGTAGAGCCTAACTGGTATACATAAGCAGTGCGTGAGTTTCAAGTTTAGGGGAAGAGATCATTTTCACCATAAAAATGCACTTTTTAGAATAAAAGCAGCACATGCATAATCACATTTGCGATCACTTTTTTGAGAATTGGTGTTTTCCTGCTAATTGATAGCATTTTGGAAACATTCATGCTGATGGCCTACTGTGAAGATATAGCTAATATTTTATCAACACTTTCAGCTAAACGTTCTGATCTGTTGCGTCAGCCTTATTGCTTGTGATTGTATTAGTCTGAGACACAATAGATCCCAGACTATGTTTACGATATTTCTTTCTGGCATAGAATAGGTCAACTGTTGTACTATGGGGGATTGTAGATTGACATAGACTAGTGCTTTTGGTGTTCGCTAGGCCTACTCATCTTGTTGGCTGACGAAAAGTAAAATGTGGACAGTCCTTCCATTTATCTTCAATATGCACCTCTGAATTGGGTAAGGACGTACGCAGTAGAGTCCCCGATGTGTCTGTCTACACTTGTAGCCTGTGAGAAAGACCAGATCATGTGAACCATGTGAGTGAGAGGTGCTTCGGAGCAGGCAGCACTCAGGGAGAAGGGCCCAACGCAGCGCTCGGCGAGAAGGGCCCAACGCAGCGCTCGGCGAGAAGGGCCCAACGCAGCGCTCGGCGAGAAGGGTCCAACGCAGCGCTCGGCGAGAAGGGCCCAACGCAGCGCTCGGCGAGAAGGGCCCAACGCAGCGCTCGGCGAGAAGGGCCCAACGCAGCGCTCGGCGAGAAGGGCCCAACGCAGCGCTCGGCGAGAAGGGCCCAACGCAGCGCTCGGCGAGAAGGGCCCAACGCAGCGCTCGGCGAAGGGCCCAACGCAGCGCTCGCGAAGGGCCCAACGCAGCGGGCGAAGGGCCCAACGCAGCGCTCGGCGAGAAGGGCCCAACGCAGCGCTCGGCGAGAAGGGCCCAACGCAGCGCTCGGGGCATTACGGCCGCACAAAGGTGATGCCGCTGAGAAATTCGAGGCATTAGCAAGTGCTTGTCAAATTGTGAATGAGAGACTGATGAAGTGTGTACAGCCTGCGCAAAAAACCCCAAAACAAAGCAGAGTTCACACCTTTTTCAAGTCACCTTTTCAAATCGTCCTTAGTCACGTCATGCAGCCTTACAATGTATTAAATCAACACATATATATATATATATAGTCCAACGTTTGTAGAACTACATTCACATTAATAACTACATTAAATATATAGGAATACCTGTTTCTTTGTTGTTTGTTGTTGTCAACACAGAATATCCACACTCCGTCAAATCGCTTGGAGAAAAATATACCCTTTCTATTTTATTCAGCTTTGTTCAATTGTATTCTTCATGCTGTAAGATAATATAGAACAATGCCACGGAATTCTAAGCAAATCTTGCCTGCTGAATGAACTAGTGTAGCCCAGAGCCATGTGGCATAGCCAGATCAGGACCTAACATAAGGACAACTCAGAGTATGTTATTCTGTTCTTCTGAAATAGACTACGTTTTCTTCATTTCGTGTTTCTTTAGACTTTGTCTGAAATAAATCTTATTATTGTCTTCAAATAGGTCTAGTATAAAAGTCCACACGCCCACCAGCAGTCCATTTACCTCATCTGCATTGATTATGCTGCCTGTGTGTGCGTCTCGGCTTGTTTGTATGTGTTTGAGATGGAGGGAGCCACCTCCGCAGTGGCCCGCGAGTGGGCAGGAGGCAAGGACACTCAGGCAGTGCTAACACGACACATATACAGCCACAACACCACACGCTCAGCGCCAACACAACACACACACAGCGCCAACACAACACCACACGCTCAGCGCCAACGCAACACCACACGCTCAGCGCCAACACAACACCACACGCTCAGCGCCAACGCAACACACACGCAGCGCCAACACAACACACACACAGCGCCAACACAACACATCACACGCTCAGCGCCAACACAACAACACACGCTCAGCGCCAACACAACACACACCACACGCCAGCGCCAACACAACACCACATGCTCAGCGCCAACACAACACCACCACGCTCAGCGCCAACACAACACACACACACCAGCGCCAACACAACACCACACGCTCAGCGCCAACGCAACACACACACAGCGCCAACACAACACACACACAGCGCCAACACAACACATCACACGCTCAGCGCCAACACAACAACACACGCTCAGCGCCAACACAACACACACGAGCGCCAACACAACACCACATGCTCAGCGCCAACACAACACACGCTCAGCGCCAACACACCACACACACAGCGCCAACACAACACCACACGCTCAGCGCCAACACAACACACACACAGCGCCAACACAACACCACACGCTCAGCGCCAACACAACACACGCTCAGCGCCAACACACACACACACAGCGCCAACACAACACCACACGCTGCAGCGCCAACACAACACACACACAGCGCCAACACAACACCACATGCTCAGCGCCAACACAACACACGCTCAGCGCCAACACACACACACACAGCGCCAACACAACACCACACGCTCAGCGCCAACACAACACCACACGCTCAGCGCCAACGCAACACACACAGCGCCAACACAACACACACGTGCAGCGCCAACGCAACACAACACAGCACACGCTCAGCGCCAACACAACACGCGCTCAGCGCCAACACAACACACGCTCAGCGCCAACACAACACACGCTCAGCGCCAACACAACACACGCTCAGCGCCAACACAACACCACACGCTCAGCGCCAACACAACACCACACGCTCAGCGCCAACACAGCACCACACGCCAGCGCCAACACGACACCACACGCTCAGCGCCAACACAACACAACACCGACGCTCAGCGCCAACACAACACAACACACACGCTCAGCGCCAACGCGGCACCGCGCGCTCAGCGCCAGCGACCGCGCGCGCAGCGCAACGCGGCACCGCGCGCAGCGCCAACACGCGCCACCGCACCACGCGCTCAGCGCCAACACCGCTAACTATCTGTACTGCTAACATTGACTTCCAGTCATTGTCTCTCCGGCCGCTGGTCCAAAGAATTTGTTTATTTTCGATTTGCTTCTGCATGGATTCATTAGGTTGTCTTAACCTTTTCTATCTAGGCTACAGTACATGCATGAGTTCACATCTCCACAGAGACGGGAAAATACAACAGTTTATACACACACACACACACACACACTGTTCATTCACAGCATCTGCAGTGAGTGGCTTTCAGAATGAATGAGCTTGTGACTCATTCTCTCACTGTTGTTTGGTTCCAGGGAGGGGGAGGAGAGGGGGGTGGAGGAGATGGAACAAGGGGGATGGTGAGAAGCAGAATCCCCCGTTTGTTTTTGTTTTGGATGTGTTTTGGAGAAGGATGGAGACAGTGCTCTGCTCTCTGAGAAAGGGAGAGGGAGAGTCGATGGTCTTTGGACTTGTTACGTCATCTCAGTGCAAATCATATCAAATGGTATTTGTCAAATGCGCCGAATACAACAGGTGTACACTTTACCTTGAAATGCTTACTTATGAGCCTTATCCCAACAATGCAGAGTTTAAAAAGTGTGTGTGTGTGTGTGTGTAAGAGAGAGCTGCTGGCTGTGAAAACAAGCCCAGAACACTCATCCCTCTCTCATCCCAATCTTCCCTCCATCCCTCCCTATTTCAGTCCTGTCTCTTTCTCACCCCCTCTCATCCCAATCTTCCCTCCATCCCTCCCTATTTCTGTCCTGTCTCTTTCTCACCCCCTCTCATCCCAATCTTCCCTCCATCCCTCCCTATTTCAGTCCTGTCTCTTTCTCACCCCCTCTCATCCCAATCTTCCCTCCATCCCTCCCTATTTCTGTCCTGTCTCTTTCTCCCCTCTCATCCCAATCTTCCCTCCATCCCTCCCTATTTCTGTCCTGTCTCTTTCTCACCCCCTCTCATCCCAATCTTCCCTCCATCCCTCCCTATTTCTGTCCTGTCTCTTTCTCACCCCCTCTCATCCCAATCTTCCCTCCATCCCTCCCTATTTCTGTCCTGTCTCTTTCTCACCCCCTCTCATCCCAATCTTCCCTCCATCCCTCCCTATTTCTGTCCTGTCTCTTTCTCACCCCCTCTCATCCCAATCTTCCCTCCATCCCTCCCTATTTCTGTCCTGTCTCTTTCTCACCCCCTCTCATCCCAATCTTCCCTCCATCCCTCCCTATTTCTGTCCTGTCTCTTTCTCACCCCCTCTCATCCCAATCTTCCCTCCATCCCTCCCTATTTCTGTCCTGTCTCTTTCTCACCCCCTCTCATCCCAATCTTCCCTCCCTATTTCTGTCCTGTCTCTTTCTCACCCCCTCTCATCCCAATCTTCCCTCCATCCCTCCCTATTTCTGTCCTGTCTCTTTCTCACCCCCTCTCATCCCAATCTTCCCTCCATCCCTCCCTATTTCTGTCCTGTCTCTTTCTCACCCTCTCTCATCCCAATCTTCCCTCCATCCCTCCCTATTTCTGTCCTGTCTCTTTCTCACCCCCTCTCATCCCAATCTTCCCTCCATCCCTCCCTATTTCTGTCCTGTCTCTTTCTCACCCCCTCTCATCCCAATCTTCCCTCCATCCCTCCCTATTTCTGTCCTGTCTCTTTCTCACCCCCTCTCATCCCAATCTTCCCTCCATCCCTCCCTATTTCTGTCCTGTCTCTTTCTCACCCTCTCATCCCAATCTTCCCTCCATCCCTCCCTATTTCTGTCCTGTCTCTTTCTCACCCCTCTCATCCCAATCTTCCCTCCATCCCTCCCTATTTCAGTCCTGTCTCTTTCTCACCCCCTCTCATCCCAATCTTCCCTCCATCCCTCCCTATTTCTGTCCTGTCTCTTTCTCACCCCCTCTCTCATCCCAATCTTC
>NW_027014238.1:0-13957 GCF_036934945.1 Oncorhynchus masou masou | reverse complement strand
TGTGAAAACCTTGTGAAGACTTACAGAAAACATTTGAACTCTGTCATTGCCAACAAACGGTATATAACAAAGTATTGAGATAAACTTTTGTTATTGACCAAATACTTATTTTCCACCATATATTTCAAATTAATTAATTAAAAATCCTACAATGTGATTTTCTCAATTTTTTTCCTCATTTTGTCTGTCATAGTTGAAGTGTACCTATGATGAAAATTACAGGCCTCTCATCTTTTAAGTGGGAGAACTTGCACAATTGGTGGCTGACTAAATACTTTTTGCCCCACTGTGTATTAATTACACACACTCTCCGTGCGTCTCTCCGCAGGAGAGAAGTGTGAAGCCGGAAGTGTGACATCACATCCTGTCCTCGGGGATTCTTCCTGAATAGGTGAGATTCTCAGATGTAACCGGCATATAAATGTTATCCAAACGAAATTACATCTCAGCTAGATGTTATCACCACAATAACAGCAGCTCTGTGTGTGTGTGTGTGTGTGTTTTCCAGGTCTACAGTAGGAGTGTTTGATCCTCGGCCAGCCTCGTCCTTCCAGTCAGCCATTGCCTCACTGACCTGCTCCTTCACATCAGCCCTGCCTTCAAACAGGCCCTCACCACCCTCAGAGTCAGGTAGCAACGCAACACACACACAGACCCTATAAAGGTTAGATTTTGTTCCCAAAGCGGTATAACTGCTTGTCACTCAAGTTGGTCCTCCTTTGTACTTTTAGTTATAGGTACATAATTGTACCCCAGTTCATACTTTAGATATGTACCTGTGGAGAAAGGTACTACATGCTTTTTGCTTTTTGATATACCACCACAGTGAAAAACAATTTGTTCTTTTGTGGCAAAGTGGCAAAAATGTACCTCTACCAAAGACCACTTAAATTGGTACAACACTTCCACTCACAGGTGACCAGAAATAACTATTTGAAAGCCACTTCCCACTATGCCACACCCTCAATATAATTTCCTGGTGTACCTTACCTTTTTTGAGTGAATTGTAGATTTACCATCCATGCCTGTATTTGTTAGTGACAGTGACATGGTTGTTGAATTCTGTTCATGTTCAGTCATGTGGCCTTCACCAAGTGAGTTTCTAGGCATAAAATGAAACTCTTTATGACAATACATTACATACCTCATAAGGCCTTATTTTGAGATTCACCCTAATAAATTGGCCTAAAACGCATGGCTTTACAGGCCACATCAGGCATGCAAGTAGGCTTGCAAAATTCCGCTAACTCTTCCATTTTTGTGAAGAGACTACCTAAACCAGTTAAACGCTAACAACCATTTCAGTAACGTGTGCAAAACAATGGGATTTCTTTGTTTAGCATAAGATTAATCAATCAGTCAATGTACACTTCAAAACCAAATTAAAAACAATTCGAAAAAAATCTACCTGATGTAGAGCTTGCTGAGAACTAAACGTTTTCTCACTGTCAACTGCGTTTTATTTTCAGCAAACTTAACATATGTTCATACAAATATTTACACAACAAGATTCAACAGTTGAGACATAAACTGAACAAGTTCCACAGACATGTGACTAACAGAAATGGAATAATGTGTCCCTGAACATAGATTTTGACCCCCCTTATCTGGTTTGCCACCAGCTGCATTAAGTACTTCAGTGAATCTCCTCCTCATGGACTGCACCAGATTTGCCAGTTATTGCTGTGAGATGTTACCCCACTCATCTACCAAGGCACCTGCAAGTTCCTTCAGACATTTCTGGGTGGAATGGCCCTAGTTCTCACCCTCCGATCCAACAGGTCCCAGACGTTCTCAATGGGATTGAGATCCGGCCCTTTGCTGGCCATGGTAGAACACTGAAATTCTTGTCTTGCAGGGAATCACACAGAACAAGCAGTATTTCTAGTGGCATTGTCATGCTGGAGGGTCATGTCAGGATGAACCTGCAGGAAGGGTACCACATGAGGGAGGAGGATGTCTTACCTGTAACGCACAGTATTGAGATTGTCTGCAATGACAACAAGCTGTCTGATGATGCTGTGATACACCTCCCTCTCCAGAGTACAGGCCTCAGTGTAACGCTCATTCCTTCGACGATAAACGCGAATCTGACCATCACCCCTGGTGAGACAAAACCACGACTCATCAGTAAAGAGCACTTTTTGCCAGTCTGGTCCAGCGACAGTGGGTTTGTGCCCATAGGTGACGTTGTTGTCTGTGATGTCTGGTGAGGACCTGCCTTACAACAGGCCTACAAGCCCTAAGTCCAGCCTCTCAGCCTATTGCGGACAGTCTGAGCACTGGATGGAGGGATTGTGCAATCCTGGTGAAACTCTGGCAGTTGTTGCCATCCTGTACCTGTCCCGCAGGTGTGATGTTCGGATGTACCGATCCTGTGCAGGTATTGTTACACGTGGTCTGCCACTGAGAGGACTGTAAAACTGTAAAATTATTTCGTATTTTCTAGAAATGTCTATCTTCTTTTCATCACCCTTCAGGTGAATAGTGTGTTTGTGTGGGCAGTAGCCCAGGGTGCGGAGACTGTTATTGATGGCTGTGTAGAGCCAATCAGTGGATGTCCTGGATAATACTGCCTTCCTTTGGGGCAGGCCGTTCCTGAACCAGGGAGGGGCAAGGGGGCGGGAGGGGACGCAGGTGCCTTTTGTTCTGCTTGTCTACAGCCGGTCTAATTGTATGTAGATGGAGAATGAAGTGTTTGTCATAATGTATAATCATAGAAAATCCTGTTAAAGGCACCATGCTGCTGTATACTCACTCCCTCCCCAGGGCAGCCCAGAGGCTGGAGCTGAGGGGTATACAGTCATACAGTGACCTGGAGGGGGTGCTCCAGGGCCTCCACACCCTGCCCACTGCCACCGTGACTACAGGGGGATCCGCCTGTCTGCCCAGGGTCTGGCCCCTGACCCCTGGCCTGGAGGGCCCCTCTGCTCCTACCAGGTAAAGCTCAATAGTAACATAAACATTAGCTATTATATGATCATACTTTCCAGGTCTATGCCCAAACAGTTCAAGCTTCTAATTTTAAAAATGAATCTCTCCAGAAATAAGTCTCTCACTGTTGCAGCCTGTTATAGACCCCCTCAGCCCCCAGCTGTGCCCTGACAATATATGTGAATTGATTGCCCCCCATCTCTATCTTCAGAGTTCCTGTTAGGTGACCTAAACTGGGATATGCTTAACACCCCGGCAGTCCAACAATCTAAGACAGATGCCCTCAATCTTACACAAAATTATCAAGGAACCCACTAGGTACAACCCTAAATCTGTAAACATGGGCACCCTCATAGATATTATCCTGATTAACTTGCCCTCCAAATACACCTCTGTTGTTTTCAATCAGGATCTCAGCGATCACTGCCTCATTGCCTGCGTCCGTTATGGGTCCGCGGTCAAACATTCCCCAAAAACACTTTCTAATCGACCTGGCCCGGGTATCCTGGAAGGATATTGACCTCATCCCGTCAGTCGAGGATGCCTGGTCGTTTTTGAAGGTAATTTCCTCACCATCTTAAATAAGCATGCCCCTTTCAAAATGTAGAACTAAGAACAGATATCGCCTGGTTCACTCCAGACCTGACTGCCCTTAACCAGCTCCTGTGGAGGACTGCACTAGCATCGAATAATCCCCACGATATGCAACTGTTCAGGGAAGTCAGGAACCAACACATGCAGTCAGTTAGGAAAGCAAAGGCTAGCTTTTTCAAACTCCAAACAGTTTTGGGACATTGTAAATTCCATGGAGAATAAGAGCACCTTTTTCCGAGCTGCCCACTGCACTAAGGCTTGGAAACACTGTCACCACCGATAAATTCACAATAATCAGGAATTTCAATAAGCATTTCTCTACAGCTGGCCATGCTTTCCTCCTGGTTACCCCGGCCAACAGCTCCGCAGCTACTACCCAAGCCTCCCCAGCTTCTCTTCACCCAAATCCAGATAGCAGATGTTCTGAAAGAGCTGCAGAACCTGGACCCTACAAATCAGCTGGGCTAGGACAATCTGATCCTCTTTTCTAAAATTATCTGCCGCCATTGTTGCAACCCCTATTACCAGTCTGTTCAAACTCTGTTTCGTATTGTCCGAGATTCCTAAAGATTGAAAGCTGCCACAGTCATCCCCTCTTCAAAGGGGGTGACACTCTAGACACAAACTGCTACAGACCTATATCCATCCTGCCCAGCCTTTCTAAAGTCCTCGAAAGCCAAGTGAACAAACAGATAACTGACCATTTCAAATCCCACCGTACCTTCTCCACTATGCAATCTGGTTCCCGAGCCGGTCACGGGTGCACATCAGCCACGCTTTGCTTAACACACCTGGTAATGGTGTGTTCTTTCCTTGCCAGTGGATGCAAGGACAGGTAGCCTAGTGGTTAGAGCGTTAGACTAGTAACCAAAAGTAAAATCTGTCGTTTGCCTCTGAACAACAACTGTTCCTAGGCCGTTGTTGAAAATAGGAATTTGTTCTTAACTGACTTGCCTCGTTAAATAAATAGACTTAATTTTAATATAATTATCACAGAAATATGAGCCGTTGGTCATTAATATATAATTTTATAATTTTGAAAAACAGAACGTTTATTCTTTCAGTGAAATACGGAACCGCTCCGGTGGCAACCCAAAGTCTAAATATTGCTGTTGCATTGCACAACCTTCAATGTTATGCCATAATTATGTAAAATTCTGGCTTATTAGTTTGCAGCGTGCCAGGCTGCCCAAACTGTTGCATATACTCCTGACTCTGCTTGCAATGAACGCAAGAGAAGTGACACAATTTTCCCTAGTTAATATTGCCTGCTAACATTAATTTCTTAACCAAATATCTAGGTTTAAATAAAATAGACCTCTGTGTATTGATTTAAGAAAGGCAAAAGATGTTTATGGTTAGGTATATTCTATCAACGATTGTGCTTTTTTCAGAAATGTGCCTTGTTAAATCATCACCCATTTGGTGAAGTAGGCTGTGATTCGATGATAAATTAACAGGCAAAGCATTGATTATATGCAACGCAGGACAAACTAGTTAACTACACATAGTTGATGATATTACTAAGTTAACTAGTGATTATGTAAAGATTGTTTTTTTATAAGATACATTTAATTCTAGCTAGCAAATGACCTTGGCTCCTTGCTGCACTAACTTATTAACAGGTGGTCAGCCTGCCACGCAGTTTCCCATGTAATGTAATCGGCCATAATCGGTGTCCAAAAAAATACAGATTCCAGATTTGTTATGAAAACTTGAAATCGCCCTAATTAATCGGCCATGCCGATTTAATCGGTCAACCTCTAGTACACACACCCACACACCTCCAATTATGGCCTCAAGTTTAAGGCGTAGGGCTTGTAGAGCTTTGTAACTATTATCCTGTGCCTCTCTACCCCCACCTACAACTACCAGGCCCGCAGTGTCCAGCTCAAGCCTGTGGTCATCAGTGAGAGGGTCCTGGGCTTTGACCACCCCAACACTACCAACAATACGTAAGTACCACATTGTCATCCACTACTCATTGTCATCCACTACTCACCACCACCCACAAGTTGGAGGAAATCAAAACACCAATAAACAAGTTAGCCTTTGTTTACCTTATTTATTTGTAATCTGAGTAATCCCTAGCTAAGTGAATGAGGTGTGTGTCCTGTAGGCTCTGTTGGCAGTGTATGTGTTTGCTGGAGGAGAGTCTACTCTAGCTCAGAGGTGTCTGTTCAGAGCACGTCTCCTGACGCTCACAGTTCATGGAGAAGACCACCCCTACACTGCTACAGGAGATGTAAGTCTGCTACTCTCCGAACGCTGTAGGTGTGGGTTATACTGGACAGGATTCTGCTATACCTACCCACTCCCAACTCCAAGACCTCTACTGCTTCATGGGATTAACTCTCTCTCACACACACACACACACACACACACACACACACACACACACACACACACACACACACACACACACACACACACACACACACACACACACACACAGAGAGCTAGGTTTGGTTTTGCCAAATGAACAGGCAGGGCAGTTCCTACAGAGCGCGCTCAAAATCAATACTTCCTTCTTTGGCCCCACCGATGTGCACACCGCTTTCAGGTATCTATCATTCAAATCATTCTCACAATTTACCTATGAACCAACTAACTATTCAATCACTTCGCCTCCCCTTTCTTCAGTCAGCATCTGTTGGCCCAATGGATGTGCGGAGTGGGTGACTATCGTTCTGCCATGAACCATGAAATAGAGGCTCTGTCTGCTTTCACCAGCCTGGTCAGTACCTATCACACTATCTGTTTGTGTGTGACCTTGTTGTTTCTCTCAGTATGGTGAGGACCAGCCCCAGAGACTCTACAGCTATGAATTTCTGCACTCCATTACCCAGCAGGCAGTGCATGTGGAGCGCTATATAATGAAAGGCGGGGACCCGCTCACAGCTGAGGTAATAACAGACTATTCTCTTTTGTGTATTAAATAAGGTCTGGAAGAGGTGACCATTAAGACCTCTTCTGTCTGTCTCCTCTTTCCACAGGGTCAGTCTCTTTCTCCCTCAGCTGAGACCACTCTGGAGCAGCTGGCCCTGGTCGCAGGCATTAGGACACCAAGCCACAGGTAACATGGAAGAGAAGCACCACACCCCTACTATCCCACCGTGTGTGTCCACGTGTATTACTAGACATGAATCTAAACATGGGCTCGTTCTGGTCTCTTAGTGACAGGCTCCTGGATTTCAAACAGAAGCTGATGGAACAGAGAGAGGCAGTTAACGCCAAACCAGACAACACACGCACAGAAACAGTGAACAAAGAAGAAGCAGAGGGGACATCTAAAGGAGAGGAGGCTGTGGCAGTCCAGGAGATCACCAGCGAGGTGCTCTCAGTAGAGGCAGGTCACAATGAGAACTCCAGCCAACAGACAGTGGACTGCCATCAACTGGAGCCCATTGAGGAGAACGTAGAGGTGGGCTCAGTAGTAGAGAGTGGAGCTTTTGGATAATCCAGTGAGGGAGATGAAGACCGAGCTGCCCCAGAGGCTGAGCTGCACACAGGGGACAGAGGATGGAGAGGCAGAATTGATGGTTACTGAAGAAACTGAGCCAGTATAGAGGAGAGTCTGACACAAAATGGAGGTTTGGAATCTGACGGAAGCAAATCAGACAGTGAGATGGAGATAGTCAATGATAAGCCAGGGTCAGATGTGAACAGATCACCAGTGATGACCAATCAGAATAACAAGAGGGCGTCATGAACGGGAATGCCTCTATCCATCGACCAAGCAAAACTAACCCTGACCACAGCAGAGGGTGAGATGCTAGCTAACGGAACATCTGTCAGAGAGGGAGGATTTTTTTTAAGGGATTAACAGAACAAATAACCAAAGAGAAGCCATAGGACAGACAAGGCAGTAGCATATTAAAGGGGCTGTTGATTCAGCTGGATCAGAATCCTGAGAGCAGATGGCTGTGGAGGATGAAAGGGGAAAACGAGGAGAAAGAATATAGAAGTGTACCGTTCTCTTTATCTGGGTTGTTTACTGATATTGGGAGAGGGCTAAACCTATTTGGTCTTTATCACCAACATTTTGGCATCACTGTGCCATCAGGGTTTATGAAACATGTAACTTCATTGACTCTTAAATAAACCATTTAAAAAAATCTTACTGCTGTTATCTGATTTAGTCACAGATGGCATATAATTGAATGTTAATTCATACAACTGAATAAGAAATACATGAGCTGGCGCACACCAAGAAAAATTATTTTAGTGGAGGTGCTGACTAATGGCAAATAAACTATAAAAAGAGTCGTGCACTCCATGAACTCCCAGTAATTTATATATGGAGTGTGCGACTCTATTTTTATAGTTTATAATTCTTACAACTGAACCAAAATATGAATTTAAAATGTACATTTCATACATACAATGCATTCAGTGTCACGAGTCCGACTGAGGGTGGTTTCCCTTCCCGGTCGGGTGGCACTCAAGGTCGTCGTCACCGGCCTATTAGCTGCCACTGATTGTCTTTTCTCCCCTCCTTGTATGTTTATTGGTAGCACCTGTGTGTATGATTAGTTTGTCTTTATTAGACAGCCGGCCCGCCTGGTTGTTGTGCGGGATTATTCTTTGTAACCTTCTGCTCTGTATCAGAGGAACGTGTTAGTTCCTAGTCGTGCCTTTTTTGAATCGTCATTTTGACATTCCCTGTGTTTTGGGGCCGTGATAATTGTTAGCACCCTGAGGTGCGTTTAGTGCATTAAAGAGCACAGCATTGTACTCTGTCTCCTGCCTTTGACTCCACACCCACAACACCCGGATTGTTACATTCAGAAAGTATTCAGACCCCTTTACCTTTTCCACTTTTTGTTACGTTACAGCCTTATTCTCAAATGGATTTTTAAAAAATACAGATCAATCCACACACACACCCCATAATGACAAAGCAAAACAATTGTTTTTTTTAAATGTTTGCAAAATCACACTTACATAAGTATTCAGACCCTTTACTTCATACTTTGTTGAAGCAGTGATTTACAGCCTCAAGTCTTCTTGGGTATTCATCAAGTATTTTGCTCCATTCATCTTTCCCCTCGATCCTGACTAGTCTCCCAGGCCCTGCCCTGAAAAAACATCCCCACAACATGATGCTGCCACCATGCTTCACCATAGGGATGGTGCCTGGTTTCCTCCAGACGTGACACTTGGCATTCAGGCCAAAGAGTTCAATCTTTGGTTTGTATCAGACCAGAGAATCTTTTGTTTCCGTGGGTCTGAGAGTGTTTTAGTTGCCTTATGGCAAACTGCAAGCGCGCTGTCATGTGCTTTTTACTGAGGAGTGGCTTCCATCTGGCCACTCTACCATAAAGGCCTGATTGGTGGAGTGCTGCAGAGATGGTTGTCCTTCTTGAAGGTTCTCCCATCTCCACAGAGGAACTCTGGAGCTCTGTCAGAGTGACCATCGGGTTCTTGGTCACCTCCTGACCAAGGCCCTTCTCCCCTGATTGCTCAGTTTGGCCAGGAGGCCAGCTCTAGGAAGAGTCTTGGTGATTACAAACTTCTTCAATTTAAGAATGATGGAGGTTCTTGGGGAACTTCAATGCTACAGACATTTTTCGGTACCCTTCCAGATCTGTGCCTCGACACAATACTGTCTCGGAGCTCTAGGGACAATTCCTTTGACCTCATGGCGTGGTTTTTGCTCTGACATACACTGTCATCTGTGGGACCTTAAATAGACAGGTGTGTGCCTTTCCACATCAGGTCCAATCAATTGAATTTACCATAAGTGTACTCAAATAAAGTTGTAGAAACATTTCAAGGATGATCAATAGATACAGGATGCACCTGACCTCAATTTAAAGTCTATTAGCAAAGGGTCTGAACACGAACAGTACCAGTCTAAAGTTTGGATACACCTGGGGGTTTTTCATTATTTTTTCTATTTTCTACAATGTATAATAATAGAGAAGGCATCAAAACTATGAAATAACACATATGAAATCCTGTAGTAACCACAAAAGTGTTAAACAAATCCAAATAAATGCTATATTTGAGATTCTTCAAAGTAGCCACCCAGTAGCCATGACAGCTTTGCACACGCTTGGCTTTCTCAACCAACTTCATCAGGTAGTCACACATTGAATGAATTTCAATTAACCGGTGTGCCTTGTTCAAAGTGGCAACCTGGCAATCTTGGTTAGCGCACTGCGCCCGGCCCGCCACAGGAGTCGCTGATGCGCGATGAGACAAGGATATCCCTACTGGCCAAGCCTCCCTAACACGGACGACACTAGTCCAATTGTGCGTCACCCCACGGACCTCCCGGTCGCGGCCGGTTACGACATAGCCTGGGCGCGAACCCAGAGTCTCTGGGTGGCACAGCTGGTGCTGCAGTACAGCGCCCTTAACCACTGCGCCACCCGGGGACGCCTTGTTTCCTTCTGAATGTGTGAGCCAATCAATGAGCCAATCAGTTGTATTGCGCCAGAAGACTATTTGGTAAAATACCAAGTCCATATTATGGCAAGAACAGCTCAAAATAGCAAAGAGAAACGATAGTCCATCCATTACTTCAAGACATGAAGGTCAGTTAATGCGGAAGATTTCAAAAAAACTTTGAACATTTCTTCAAGTGCAGTCGCAAAACCATCAAGTGCTATGATGAAACTCGCTGTCATGAGGACTGCTACAGGAAAGGAAGACCCAGAGCTCCCTCTGCTGCAGAGGATACGTTCATTAGAGTTACCAGCCTCAGAAATTGCAGCCCAAATAAATGCTTCACAGACAAATCTCAACATCAACTGTTCAGAGGAGAATGTGTGAATCAGGCCTTCATGGTCAATTTGCTGTAAAGAAACCACTACTAAATCACACCACAAAGAAGAACAGACTTGCTTCGGCGAAGATACACGAGCAATGGCCATTAGAACGGTGGAAATCTGTCCTTTGGTCTGATGAGTCCAAATTTTAGATTTTTGGTTCCAACCGCCGTGTCTTTGTGAGACGCAGAGTAGGTGAACGGATTATCTCCGCATGCGTGGTTCCCAGGTGTGATGGTGTGGAGGGCTTTGCTGGTGACACTGCCTGTGATTTGTTTAGAATTCAAGGCACACTTAACCAGCATGGCTACTAGAATGTTCTCCCATCTCCACAGAGGAGCTCTGTCAGTGACCATCAGGTTCTTGGTCACCCCCTGACCAAGGCCCTTCTCCCGATTGCTTAGTTTGGCCGGGTTGCCAGCTCTAGGAAGAGTCTTGGTGGTTCCAAACTTCTTCCATTTAAGAATGATGGAGGCTGTGTTCTTGGTAATCTTCAATGCTGCGGACATTTCTTGGTACCCTTCCCCAGATCCGTGCCTCGACACAATCCTGTCTCAGACCTCTACGGACAATTCCTTCGACCTCATGAATTGTTTTTTGCACTGTCAACTATGGGACCTTTATATAGACGCGTGTGCTTCTCCAAATCATGTAAAATCAATTGAATTTACCAAAGGGGAACTCCAAGTTGTAGAAACATCTCAAGGTTGATCAAGGGAAACTGGAAGCAAAGTAACAATGTGGAAAAGGGAAGAGGTCTGAATACTTTCCAAATGGTGTGTGTATATGTATGTATGTGTGTGTATATATATTATTCCACAGATGAATAAACTCAAGTTATACAGCACTCACACACAGCAGCCTGAGAGTCAATAGAAATCCAACTTAGCGAACAGGACGTCCAGTATCCCACAATCCTATTTTAATGGACTGGAAACCATAGACTACTTCATCATTGTCTCTCCATCGTCCACTCTAATAATTCCTTCATCCTCCACCCTCCCTCTCAGCACTGTGGTTCCCTCTGTATGATCGGGACAGTGTTGATAATGGGGTTCTGGCACCTCAGCCAAGGTTGATTGTGGGAGTTTTTTAGGCTGCTGGGATTGAAAGCGATGTGGCAGTGTAATTGAAGACGTCTGGCTGGGCATGGGAATTGCCACTCCTTATATATATGTATACACACACACAGCCTGACTGAGGGAGGTTAAGGGTCAAACACCTCCAGAGACAGTGGATCATATGAATCTCACTTGATTTCTACTGTGTATCTTGAGTTCTCTATGAAACATCCTGAAGGAAAAGGCAATTGTTTAAAGGAAAGGTTTCACATGTGCGTGCACACACACACAGACCTGTCCTGTATACCAGCAAAGCTGTTTCCTGTCATAGTCAGTAAAGGCAGTGTTTCTCTACTCTGGTTTTACACATCAGGCTGTTTTACAGAACCTTCCCCCAATGCATCAGGTAGAAAAGAGTTGGCCTCGACACAGCTCGCTTCCCCTCCAGATTACATTCCACATATGAATACAACAGTACTTCATTAGTCCATCTGCAGAGACCCACATTGTCTTCTGTATTACTTCCCCACACACAACAAACCTACCTCATTTTCAGTCAGCATGGTGAAGTCAAGCTGTCTCAGTACCGCCAATTCCCCTTAGGAGAACAAAGGGTCGTACACACTGCACAGCTCCATTGAGATCTAGACAGGAATACAGTTTACATGACATACAGTATAGTATGGAATACAGTGTCATTGCACACCCCAAGGCTCCATGGGGATCTAGAGTGGGCCAGGATACACTGTGAAGCTGTGTCTTTGAAAGAGAGCGTGTGTGCCTGTAGTGATTCCAACAGCAGTAAAAGCATGACAAGCTGGTAATGAGCTGTTACACAGGAAAAGGAGCCTAGATCATAATACACAGACTCTGGCGGGCCGTTGGGGCTTCAGGGGCCAGTTCCCCTCCCTCAGGCCCTGGGTCACAGCCTGCTGCTGGGTCCGCTCCAGCCTCTGGGGAGTCTGTCTTTACCACAGAAAGGAACTCTTATCATAGTATTTACACTTATCTAATCCTTTCAGGTTTAGTGTGTAGCTATATGAGTAGAGAGTTCTTCAACTGACCTCTACACTCCAACCAGAAGTCTGCACAACTCAGTCCAGCCCCTACAGGGGGAGAAAGGGGGACGTGAGCAACAGTTTATCATTTTGTGTCAACTGCCTTGACTAGATAGGCCTACTGTCCAACTTGTACACTACATTATAACAGGGAATGACATGCTAGGCTAAGGGAACAGTCAGGATAGTCCTGGGTTTTAATAGTGTTCTTCTTACATTGTTGTTTGGTCCTGTCCGTGTTGGTGGCACCTTTAATTTGATTAAATACATCAAACAGATGGTTTCCAGGTGTTTGATGCCATTCCATTTGCTCCGTTCCAGCCATTGTATGAGCCGTCCTCCCTTAGCAGCCTCCACTGGTGTCGGCATGTCCCGGTATCTGCCGGGCCGTGTGAGGCTTCACTCAGTGGGGTGCTCCCTTTACGTCGCTGAACCACTTGTTACCTCTGTTTCACATCCATAGCCGTGAGAAGTAGGGGAGTAGCAGCCCCTGAAAAATCAGAATTAAAATATATATCAAATGTAATCACAAAAGTAGTGCACTGGGCCTTTACTAGTATTAGTAGACCAATATAGAAGTTTGTAGCCTGGGCAAAAAGCTATGAACAAAGACAAAAAACATCCACATCAAATGTAATATTTTTCTTGATCAAACAACATGTGCAGTGTTAATTTACCATCCTTACAAACCACTTAATGTAAATGTACATAGGCTGGTCATCTAGGTTTGTACCTGTAGACTTCCTATCACCATGTAGAAAAACAATGTACAATACATTAATTGAGTACACTGAGACATCAAGTGGTTTGTGATGTGATGATGTGGCTCAGTTGGTAGAGCATGGTGCTTGCAATGCCAGGGTTGTGGGTTCAGATTCCATGGGGGATGAAAATCTAGGCACTCACTACTGTAAGTTGCTTTGGATATTAGTGTCTACTTGAATGGAAAGGGAATGAATAGATTGTTTCAGTTTTTACATAGAAATAAGTTGCATTTGTAAAGTTTTTCAAGAAACTGGAAAACATAAAAAGCAAGTATTTCTATATTCCACAAGTATTATCAGATTAACTTTTTGGTGCAGATATTTATCAGGCTCAATTAGAAAATGCTGGTAAACACTCATACATTTAGTTACATTTTTTCCACAAAAGTAGTGCACTGGGCATTTACCAGTCCTATATTAGCCGACTGATATAGAAGTCTTCAGAGCTGGAAAAAAATCACAGCACCCCTACCATTAACTACTTCCGGTGGATATGTCCACATCTGGACCAATTCGTTTAGGTAGCTAACGTTATCTATCTATATAGCGACATACAATATAGATAGATTAGACACATTAGTGAATTATACCGATACTCTCACGTATGATCGAATGGGTCTATGTTTTTATTTTTAAGGCATAAAACAAATGCAATTTCCATGTATAGCAGCACATGGGGGAACTGTTTTGAAAGTGGTGAAAGCGTAGCATCTTTTGCTTCCGGCCAAAATACCAGCAACAGTGTGTGAAAACGTTGTGAAGACTTA